>NC_081573.1:36518479-36636716 GCF_022355385.1 Mustela nigripes
CAACGTGTTTACAATTTCACTGAGGAAGTACTGTATAACAAGATGTATTTAATATCTAGAAATTGGAAACAAGAAAGCCAACTAATATTTAATTAAGGAACTGCTATGGCATGATTGCTTTAGATAATCTGTTTTAACCAATATCTTAACAAACAGCTTGTGAGATAAACATGAACAACTTTTGTATGTAAGAAGATAGTAAAGCTCAGAGGTATTAAACTATCTAAGATCCGACAGCATGAAAATGCCTGAACTGGGGTAATAATCCAAACCTTTCCGATCCCAAAGATCAAGTTTTTTCCAATGATGTGATATTTGAGTAGATAATCAATGGATGATAAAATGTGGAATTGTTGAAGGCAATTTAGTGTGGGAGCCATGGGTTGGGAATGTATTGACCTAAGTGGAACCTCATGGGATAGGACTTGTAATTGGTACTTCATATTTTTTTCCCTAATAAGTACAGGCGGAATAAACCACATTTGAAAATTAAAAGTTCAACACATTACAGTTTTTAATACTGCATTACAAACAGTCTATAGTATTTGTTTTGTTTCACATATTAAATTGTATCTCCCTGATCTTCTCTTCTACATCTTGTTTCAGTAGAACATGTTCTATTGGGAATAATTGAAAGTCTGGAAAAAATGAATTTTAGTGTTCAAGTGTCTTCCATTCTATGTGATCTGAGAAAAAAATTAGTTGGGAATAAGAGGAAGATATTCTGAAACCACTAAAAACTATACTCATTTAATTACTATATTGTTGATTACAATGTAAAGGAGAATCTATTTTATTAAATAGATTAAATGCAGCTCATGCACATATTCCATAGATTTTGTCACATAGGGGTGCACAGTAATTGTCAAGATGCTAAAACAGCAATTGGTGGTGTGTTTTGACATTTTCCTCCCAAGAAGGGGAACAGTATTAATCACCCCTATGGGTATTTGGATGTTTTGTAGACTAAGAAAGTCTTTAGCAATTGTGTATAATTTGGGGCATACCCTAAATTAACAGTAATCTATTTGTGGGTATATCTTTTATGCTAAGGTAATTTCTCACTTCCTCAGTTATTTAATTGTACTTTGAACAGCTTTGGCAGGGAACTCATTATGTATTCTCCTCACTATATTTTATTTTTATTATACAAAGTCACATTGAAATGAAATGGATACATGCATCATTGACTTTAATAGGATTTTGCATTGTAAGAATAATATGCAGGTACAGTGTACTGCATAGAAATATCTTGTGGGGTAAGAATAACAGGATTATTGTGGAATTCCAAGCCATATAACTCAACAGGCAGTCATTCCTACAGGTTATAGCTTTCTTTAGGGGGAAGTAGAAAACTGAAGGGCAAGTGGTTTTAACAAGCCCACATATGTAATATTCATTTTAGAAAGTATTGCCTGGAATACTTTGTAAATGTGAAATTGAATTTATGTAATGCAAAAGAGTTAAGAAAACCATAAAAACTGTGTACTGTATCCAAAGTCATTTCTTGACAAGTGAGAAGCCCATTTTACAAAGATTTCTTTGTAACTACAGTTTCTAAATGATTTTGTAATAATGCTCAGGACTCGATAAAGTATCAGTTAGAAGTCTGAGCCAATTGACTTTCTTATGAGGCTAAAAATGAGCAAAAAATGACCGTGATGGAGCAAATCAGTTATTCTGGGAATTAGCATTTATTGAGCGACTTTTCAGCTGCTATCAGGATGAACACATAAGAGGTGGCAAAGGATCATAGTTCTGAGTTGGATCTCTCTGGACCCAGTTTACTTCAGTTGCGTTGTACAGATGATTTAACCTCTGAGGTTCTTCAGTCCCAAAACAGGGATAATAATAGCATGTAACTCTTAGTGTTCTTAGAAGGAATAAATAAATTGTGACATGAAAAGTGATTAGCATAAAGTTGGTTATATAGTGTGTGTGTGTATATATATATATATATATATATATATATATATGAAAAGTGATTATCATAGAGTTGGTTATGTAGTGTGTGTGTGTGTGTGTGTGTGTGTGTGTGTGTGTATAGAACCATAGAGTTGGTTATATAGTGTAGTATATTTCCCAGTATAATCCCCCAAATATACACGACAGAATACTAGTGCCACCAGATACAAAACTGTAACAACACATACAAGCTACTCAACAAATAACTACACAATATGGTGGCCAAATTAGCTTGTGAATCTCAAGTGGGGGATAGTATACGAAGCAATTACTCATATACACACAGATAGTAAATGCTCTGAGCATTACTGCTATAATGGGAAGTGTTTACTTTTTCCAATTGAAATGTATTAAAATAAACATAAGGGAAGAGGATAAATATTTAAGTAGCATTTTGTCATCTTTCGCATGCCAAATTGCTGTTTACGTAAGGTATCATTTATTGTTATATGTAGACTAACGTTTTTCAAAGAATGTTTCCCAGACCATTAGTTGGCAGGGTTGTCATAAGAAAAGGCCCACATGCTCAAAAATTTCTGGGAAAAAGCCGAGTTAAATAAAAGTGAAAAGATTATTTCACATTCCATTTCCTTATTTATTTCCCGGTATTTTCGTGACTGTCTTTGGATAGTGGTCCTCAAGCTGTCGGATCTGAGACAGACAGAATGGAAAATAACTAATTATGAATGGAAACAGGAATGCAGCTTTTACTGGAAATATTTCTTCTATATAGTCTGTTTCTTGGGAGATACCTATAGAAGGAATACTGCCTTGTCCTCTGGGCTATGACTCATTTTAGAAGCAGAAACAATTCGTTGTCAGCAGTAATTCTCCCTAGCCTCTACCCAACTTTCTGCCTTTATATTTTATATTTTATTTTTTTTAAAGATTTTTTATTTATTAATTTGACAGAGAGAAATCACAAGTAGACGGAGAGGCAGCCAGAGAGAGAGAGAGGAGGAAGCAGGCTCCCTGCTGAGCAGAGAGCCAGATGCGGGACTCGATCCCAGGACCCTGAGATCATGACCTGAGCCGAAGGCAGCGGCTTAACCCACTGAGCCACCCAGGTGCCCCATCTGCCTTTATATTTTAGAAAGACTTTCGAAGGAACCCTGATTTCCATTTTCTGAGTCAGGTCTTTCTGCCTGTTTTCAGTTGTCCTCCACCACTATTCTTCTTAAACTGTTCCCATTGGTCACCAGAGAGCCCACAAATGACAGAATATTTGGCCATTTTTTTTTACTCTCCACTTGATTTGAATTCTTTACCACACCATCTTTTCTATTTGAGAATGATTGACTGGAAATTTTAGCAGTAAACGATGTTGCGAGAATTTACCCTTTTGCTTAATCTTCTCTTCCTATAAATGTCTTGTCTCACTGTTCTTGTGCTACTGTCCTCTTCTCTAGCTGATACCCCAAAACTTCAATTAATACCTAATGACTGTCTTAATCCAAATCTATACCTCTAGGTCTAACATTTCCTAAGAAGGACAGACCCCTCCATCTCCCTCACATCCCCATGAAAACTTGAATTTAAGATGAACTGTACAATTCAGGAAGTCATAGCAGTGGACTATGGGACTACTTTCTTTTGCACATGCTGTATACTCTACTTACAATCATGAAAATATGATTTGCCTTTATCTCTACTAGGACACACATGCTTTGAGGGCATGCACTATTTATTCATAGATTCTTATTCTTAGAAACTAGCATGGCCACAGCAGAAACTTTTAAAAAGACACAAATAGAAAAGTTAGAAAAACCGTCACTAGAAATGATATTTACATAGTTGAAGAGAGCAACTATGACATCTGAGGTGTGAACTATACTCTATTTTGAGTATAGTATTTTATTTGAAGAATAATTTTCCTCGAATGTGATGAGTTCTATGTTTGTGGAGGTAATGATCAAGTAGACACTTGTTGAGATGCTATAGAATTGAAGTCTTTTCTGGTATATTAAAAATTCACTAAGTTCTATAAAAATTATGTTTGATGGTACACAGATGAAAGAATTTATGCCTTTCCTTTTGCAGTTACTTTATCTTTTTGACAAGTAATATTGGATCTTTCATTTACTCTAGTAATATAAAATTTCCTTTTATATCAATCTATTTTCATATAAAGGCAAATCAATAAATTATGAATTAATAAGATTGCAGGTAATTTGAGGATATAGGAAAATATAAAGAGTATACAAGGTGTACATGTTTGGATCACAGCATGTTACAAATCAAATGAAAAATACAAAAAGGTGACTTTTGAAGTCCCTTAAACCATTCTGTGATTTTAGACGTAATCTTTTTTTAAAAAATGTAAGGTTTAACAGACTATTTTGAAGGTAAGAGTCCAATGTCATTATGAATATTAAGCTTCTTATTTAATCCAACCCTTATTTCCAAAACCCTTAGGTTTAAATGCCTAATACCTACTTTATGAGGATTCATCGTGGGGTCCTTATTGATTTAATTCATTTTTAATAAGAAGGAAAAACAAAATTATTTTTCCATGGGTTTCCTGTTGTCTTGTTATTTCTGTGACTACCATGTGCCTGGGAAAACAGATACTCTTTGAATAGGTTGCACGTATCTGAAAATGCGTGGAGCAGTCTGTGCCTGTGTGCATGCATATGTGTGGATGCATGTGTGCTTACACATTTATATTTGAAGAGGAAGTCATGGAGCAGTTACCATAGCAACATAGCATTGTTTCTCAAAGAGCGAAGTAAATAAGCAGTTTTCACATAACACCCACAATTGTCTTGACGCTGACATTTCCCCCTAAAGCAAATCCTTAAGTCAATACAAGGTTTCAGGACCAAGGAAAGGAGTTTCATGAGTTACGCACTTCGGGGTATAACCCCCACAAAAGCACTTGGATACTTCCAAAGAAGAGAGTTCTGTAGTCAGATAGGTCTCTGCAATCTAAATTAGGAAGAGGAGTTTTAAAAATGAGATCAAGAAGGTCTGACATGCTCATGCGTCTTTCATAGATTTTTATTTGGATATTTGCACAACACCACAGAATGTCACAACTATGAAATGGGTTTTGGAGAGATTCTCCCATGTAAAACCAAAGAAAGTTATAGGATTAAGGCTTAAGGGATGTTGAAGTTGCAAGGGACCTCAGACATCATTTGGGCTAGTGTTTCCTACACTACACAAGATTTCCTGGACTATTTTTCTATATAAACTATAATTACATAGTTTTAAAGGAATTATTTAAAAGGTTTTTTTATTCAGATTAACTTAGAGGTCTAGTTCAGGAGATTTGCCAATCAAACAGTAGCTACTATTATTTATAACACCTTTTCTCACAAGTCACTTACACTGTCAGAACACTGATATGGGGAAAATTAAAATACGGACAAAAATTATGTTATCAAATATATACCAAAAAAAAGACAGAAAGCATAATTTTCCTTTTATCTCACATAAAGGTGTCCAAGAGTACATTTTCCTCTTTAGTTTGCTTGCCAATATAATATGTATTTAAATTAATTCTTATGTATTTCCTAGAATATTTACAGTTTAGAGAAAACTATAATTTCTTTATCCTAAGTACTTTACTAATGAGTTAATAAAATATTATGTGATGGGTGTACTAATCTGATAGTTATTTGAACTTTGCTGCCTCTTTCTTTCTTCCAATGACCAATTACTATTTAGACACTCTTGAGTATTTTCTGGGGAGTTTAACTAGCTGTTGTAAATTAAACTATGAGGCCATGTCCTCTTAATTGAAGTGGAAGTGCAAATAATTGACCTTAAACTTAAATACCTCGTGTTCAAGTAAGGGCATCCTGTTTTAGCAATACAGGGGGGAAAAATAGCTCTCCATCAATATTCCAGTTACAAAAAGCTTAGCAAAGACTTACGAGAAGGGAATATATGCCATATTAAAGGTACTCATTTTATTCTCTCCTGTAAAACAGCACAACTTCTGCATCCCTGAAAACACTGTTGAATGATAGAACATGCGTCTAGTTATTGATTTCTCTTTTCTGAGCAAATAATAATCATTGGCGACTACTTTCTAAAGCGTATTTCAAAGATGTTTGCCCTATTAGAACCTCGAAGTGCTGCTGAAAGCACATTGTAAATCCTAGGGACAGAGAAATTTCAATTTCAATTAAAAGTAATATTTAAAAGTGTAATTACTATAATGATTAATGCATTTGACAATTCAGAATGGTTCTGTAGGTAGCTCTGAAAATATATCTGTTTACATAGCAATCCTGGGCTCCTAAAGTGCTTAATGAACAATGGGAGTATTAGTTGTTCATTAAACTGTTGTTAATTTTAATTGACTACTTCAGTTTCTACGCAAGATGCGTGTTTTCAAAACTCACCATATTACAGATCGACCTTCCTTCCTTTCTTCCTTCCTTCTTTTTTCTCTCCCTTTTCTTCTTCCTTTCTTATCTACCCTCCTTTCTACATTTCTTTATTATTTAATTCCATTTTCCTCCTTTTAATTCTCTTACAACTCAAAATGTGCTTTCCAGTTACTTCCCCATAAACATTTTGTTGTCAGAATGCAATGAAATAAGTACAGAAATTAACAGTAAGAGTTTAGAAGCTTTGAGAGCGATTTGACATTGCTGTGATACCTAGGGAAGCAACCAGCGGTCCTACTGCATTCAACAGTGTATAGAGCACTTTGCTTTGTGGAACACACTTGCTGCAAACTGGGTGTTCCTTTAGGCACTTGGACCGTTTAAGATCTACGGTAGGCTGGAGGATATTTTAAACAGATAGCTCAAGAAGTAATGGCCCAATAAGCCTAGTGTCTTAAGTGTTCACAGAGACTAAGCCATATAAAGATCTACGTCTGGTTTCATCTCTGCCCTTTCCCTTTTGGGGCCTTGGACAAGGCATCTAATTTTTTTTAAAAAAGTCTTTGTTTGTTTGTTTGTTTGACAGGGGGAGGGAGAGAGAGAGGAGACACAAACATGGATTGGGAGGAGAACAGGCTTTCTGTGGAGCAGAGAGCCCAGTGATGCAGGGCTTGATCCCAGGACCTTGGGATCATGACCTGAGCCTAAGGCAGATGCTTAACAACTAAGTCACCCAGGTGCCCGTAAAGGCATCTAATTTCTATGGCTATTTTTCTTGTAACTCTAAACTTGGAACTTAAACTTGCACAGCAAAAATTGAAGAGGGCTAGAATTTCATTGTATTATTGCCTCCTTTTCACATTCATTTATAATATAGAAAAATTTCATCAACGTGAACAAACAGGTTTATATTTAGTGTTTTCCACTTTAGACACTTAAGTATGTGTCACCCATTTGTTATGGTCTTCATAAGTGTGCTTTTCAATGACAAAATAATATCCTATCATGTTACTGTATAATATACTTAACCCAATTAATTCTTAGACATTTTCATGTATTTGAATTTAGCATTAGAATTATTTGTGAGTATAAATACTCATGCATATACCTTTCTGCCATGGGGGTAATTCTTTTTTTGTTGTTGTTGTTTTGCTTTGTTTGAAATTGTAAATTTAGATATAAATCACATGACAGTTATAGTATTCATACCATAAAATTCACAGTATAAAAGTAACAATTCAGTAGTTTTTCTTATAAAGCTGTGTCACTATACTGTTACCTAATTCCAGAAGTTTCATCACCCCATAAGGAATATATCTTCAATTCTGTTAGGTAAATACGTAGGCCTAGGAAGAGTTGGGTCCTATAATAACTCTGTTAAGCATTTTTGACTACCAAACTGAATTCCAAAGTGCCTTCATCAGTTTACATTCCCACCAGCAAAGGTTGAGGGTTCCATATTCTCTATATACCCACCAACATTAGTTACCGATCACCTTTTCTTTTCTTTAAAAATTTTTATGTATTTTTTTTATTTTCAGTGTTCCAGAATTCATTGTTTATGCACCACACGCAGTGTTCCATGCAATTCGTGCCCTCCATAATACCCACCACCAGGCTCACCCAACCTCCCCCCTCCCTTCCAAAACCCTCAGTTTGTTTTTCAGAGTCCATAGTCTCTATTGGTTCGTCTCCCCCTCTGATTTCCCCCAATTCACTTTTCCTTTCCTTCTTCTAATGTCTTCCATGTTATTCCTTATGCTGCACAAATAAGTGAAACTGTATGATAACTGACTCTCTCTGCTTGACTTATTTCACTCAGCATAATCTCTTCCAGTCCAGTCCATGTTGATACAAAAGTTGGGTATTCATCCTTTCTGATGGAGGCATCATACTCCATAGTAAATAATGAACCACATCTTCCTTATTCATTCATCCGTTGAAGGGCATCTTGGCTCTTTCCACAGTCTGGTGACTATGGCCATTGCTGCTATGAACATTGGGGTACAGATGGCCCTTCTTTGCACTACATCTGTATCTTTGAAGTAAATACCAGTAGTGCAATTGCAGGGTCATAGGGAAGCTCTATTTTTAATTTCTTAAGGCATACTCCACACTGTTTTCCAAAGTTGCTGCACCACCTTGGATTCCCACCAACAGTGTAAGAGGGTTCCCCTTTCTCCACATCCTCTCCAACACATGTTGTTTACTGTCTCATTAATTCTGGCCATTCTAACTTGTGTAAAGTGGACTCTCAATGTGATTTTGATTTAAATCTCCTTGATGGCTAGTAATGATGAACATTTTTTCATGTGTCTATTAGCCATTTGTATGTATGTCTTCATTGGAGAACTGTCTATTCATGTCTTCTGCCCATTTTTTAAAGATTTTATTTATTTATTTGACAGACAGAGATCACAGGTAGGCAGAGAGGCAGGCAGAGAGAGAGGAAAGGAAGCAGGCTCCCCGCTGAGCAGAGAGCCCGAAGGGGGGCTCGATCCCAGGACCCTGAGATCATGATCTGTGCCGAAGGCAGAGGCTTTAACCCACTGAGCCACCCAGGTGGCCCTTTTGCCCATTTTTTGACATGATTATCTGTTTTGTGTGTGTTGAGTTTGAGGAGTTCTTTATAGATCCTGGATATCAGCCCTTTGTCTGTATTGTCATTTGCGAATATCTTCTCCCATTCTGTGGGTTGCCTCTTTGTTTTGTTGACTGTTTCCTTTGCCATGCAGAAGCTTTTGATCTTGATGAAGTCCCCCAAAATCATTTTCGCTTTAGTTTCCTTTGCCTTTGGAGACATCTTGAAAGAAGTTGCTGTGACCGATGTTGCAGAGGTTACTGCCTATGTTCTCCTCTAGGATTCTGATATATTCCTGCCTCACATTGACGTCTTCTATCCATTTCGAGTTTATCTTTGTGTATGCTGTAATAGAATGGTCGAGTTTCATTCTTCTACACATAGCTGTCCAATTTTCCCAGCACCATTTATTGAAGAGACTGCCTTTTTTCCACTGTGTATTTTTTCCTGCTTTGTTGAAGATTATTTGACCATAGAGTTGAGGGTCCTTATCTGGGCTCTGTACTCTGTTCCACTGGTATATATGTCTGTTTTTATGCCAGTACCATGCTGTCTTGGTGATCACAGCTTTGTAGTAACGCTTGAAATCAGGCAACATTATACCCCCAGTTTTGATTTTCTTTTTCAACATTTCCTTAGCAATTCCGGGTCTCTTCTGATTCCATACAAATTTTAGCATTGTTTGCTCCACCTCTTTGAAAAATGCTGGTGGAATTTTGATTGGAATGGCATTGAAAGTATAGATTGCTCTGGGCAGTATAGACATTTTAACAATGTTGATTCTTCTGATCCATGAGCATGGAATGGTCTTCCATCTTTTTTTGTCTTCTTCAATTTCTTTCATGAATGTTCTGTAGTTCCTCGAGTACAGATCCTTTACCTCTTTGGTTAGGTTTATTCCCAGCTGTCTTATGGTTCTTGGTGCTATAGTAAATGGAATCGATTCTCTAATTTCCCTTTCTGTATTTTCATTGTTAGTGTATAAGAAAGCAACTGATTTCTGTACATTGATTTTTTATCCTGCCACATTACTAAATGGCTGAATGAGTTCTAGTAGTTTGGGGGTGGAGTCTTTTGGGTTTTCCATATAAAGTATCATATCATCTGTGAGGAGAGAGAGTTTGACTTCTTTATTGTCAATTCAAATATTTTTTATTTCTCTTTGTTGTCTGACTGCTATTGCTAGAACTTCTAATACTATGTTGAACAAGAGTGGTGAGAGTGGTCATCCTTGTCATGTTCCTGATCTCAAGGGGAAGGCTGTCAGCTTTTTCCATTGAGGATGATATTCGCTGTGGGTTTTTCATAGATTTTATGAAGTTGAGGAATGTTCCCTCTACCCCTATACTTTGAAGCATTTTAATCAGAAACGGATGCTGGATTTTGTCAAATGCTTTTTATGCATCAATTGAGAGGACCATGTGGTTCCTCTCTCTTCTCTTACTGATTTGTTCTATCACATTGATTGATTTGCGAATGCCAAACAACCCTTGCAACCCAGGGATAAATCCCACCTGGTCATGGTGGATAACCTTTTTAATGTACTGTTGGATTCTATTAGCTAGGATCTTGTTGAGAATCTCAGCATCCATATTCATCAGGGATATTGGTCTGAAATTCTCCTTTTTGATGGGGTCTTTGCCTGGTTTGGGGATCAGGGTAATGCTGGCCTCATAAAAAGAGTCTTGAAGTTTTCCTTCTGCTTCAATTTTTAGAAACAGCCTCAGGAGAATAGGTATTATTTCTTCTTTGAAAGTAGAATTCCCCAGGGAATCCGTCAGGTCCTAGGCTCTTGTTTTTTGGGAGGTTTTTGATCACTGCTTCAATCTCTTTACTAGATATTGCGTTATTCAGGTAGTCTTTTCATTATAACCATACTAGTGAGTATGAATGATAGTTCATTTTGGTTTTAATTTGCATCACCAGAATTACTAATGATGTTGAGCATCTTTCATGTTTTCATTTGCCATCTTTATGTCTTTTTTGAAAAAGTATCTATTCAGATTCCTCGTCTATTTTTGAACCTTTTTTTTTTTTTTAAAGGTGGAGATGGGGAGAGGAGCAGAGGTAACAGGAGAGAGAGAATGTGAAGCAGGCTTCATGCCAAGTGTGGAGCCTGACATAGGACTGGATTTCACAACCCTGAGATCATGACCTGAGCTGAAATCAAGAGTCAGACGCTTAACTTACTGAGCCACCCAGGCACTCTTCTTTATCATTTTATTTTTGAGCTGTAATACTTTATATATTCTGGATATTAAATCCTTAGAATATTATTTGCAGATGTCTTTCCCTTTCTATAGTTCTTCTTTCACTGTCTTGCTGTATCCAAGAAGGTTTTGTCTAATTCAAGGTCATGAAGACTCACTCCTAGGTTTTCTTGGAGGGCTTTATGGTTTGAGCTTAGTTTTAGATCCTACTTTTACATCTATAATGTAGTTTGAATAAATTTTTATATATAATCTGGGTAAGAGATCTGATTTCATTTCTTTATATGTGGATAAAAAGCTATGTCAGCACTATTTATTGAAAAGATTATTCTTTCCTCACTGAATTGTCTTGGAACCCTTGTCAAAAATCAGCTGGCTACAGACATATGGTTTTATTTCTGTACTCTCAGTTCTACTCCACTGATACGGTTCTATCCTATCAATACTACACTGTCTTGCTCTTTCTCTCTGCATTAATTTTTGAAGCTGAGAGGTGAGTCCTATAACGTTTTTCTACTTTAAGATTAGTTTGTCTGTTCTGTATCTCTTTAGTTTCCAGACCAAATTAAGAATTATCTTGTCCATTTTTGCAAAAAGAACACTTCCCACCAAAATAGTAAACAGCTGGAATTTGGCTAGGGATTTGGTTGTATTAGGTACATTGGGCTAATACTGCCATTCCAGCTATATTAAATCTTCTAATTCATAAACATAGGATGTGTTTTCTATTTATGTCTTCTTTAGTTTCTTTCAATAATGTTTTACAGTTTCAGTGTACAAATCTTCTACTTTTTTAGAGTCTATGTATTTCGTTATTTTGATGCTATTATAAATGAAATTTTTTTCTCAATTTTATAATTGGTTTTTTTGATAATATATAAAAAATATATTTTATTTCTTATATTAATCTTTTATCCTGCAACCTAGCTAAAATCTTCTATTAGCTGTAATATATATCTCCCCTTTTTTTGGTAGATTCCTTAGGATTTTATACATAAAAGAATATGTCATTTAAAAATGGAAATAGGGACGCTTGGGTGGCTCAGTTGGTTAAGCAGCTGCCTTCGGCTCAGGTCATGATCCCAGTGTCCTGGAATCGAGTCCCATATTGGGCTCCTTGCTTGGCGGGGAGCCTGCTTCTCCCTCTGCCTCTGCCTGCCATTCTGTCTGCCTGTGCTTGCTCTTGCTTCTCTCTCTATGACAAATAAATAAATAAAATCTTTAAAAAAAAAAAGAATGCTTTAAAAAAATAAAATAAAATAAAAATAAAAATGGAAATAATTTTACTTCATTTCTTTCTTGTCTGGTGTCTTTTGTTCCTTTTTCTTCCTTATTTTCTTTGCCTAGAACCTCCAGTACAATGCTGAATAGAAGTGTTGAAAACAGATATTTTTGTTTTACTCCTGATTTAGGGGAAAGTTTTATATCTGTCATGTCTTTTCATGGATATGTCATCTGCGAGTGTTATAAAGATAAGCTTTATCAGGTTGAGAAACTTCTCCTTTATTCCTGGTTTGTTGAATTTTTTAATCATGAAAGGGTACTTAATTTTTTGCAATGACTTTTCTGCATTTATTGAAATAACCATGTAGATTTTGTCCTTTAGTTTCTTAGTATGGTGTACCATATTTTTTTAAAAGATTCTGTTTATTTATTTGATAGAGATCACAAGTACATAGAGAGGCAGGCAGAGAATGAGAGAAAGGAGGAAGCAGGCTCCCCACCAAGCAGAGAGCCTGACTCAGGAAACAATCCCAGGACCCCAAGATCATGACCCGAACCGAAGGCAGAGGCTTTAACCCACTGAGCCACTGAGGTGCCTTGGTGTACCATACTGATTGCTATAAATATATTGAGTATATTTTCTTAAGCATTCCTGGAATAAATCTCATTTAGTCATATATAGAGGTGTTTTTATGCATTGATGGTTTTGGTTTGCTAGTATTTTACCGGTAATTTTTTTCATCAATATTCGTAAGGAACATTACTTTGGAATTTTCTTGGTATGTCTTTGGTTTTGGCATCAGCTTAAAACTGGATTTCTTGACTGAGTCAAGAAATGTTCCTTTCTCTTATATAATGTGGGAAAGTTTTCATAGGATCATTATTAATTATTTTCTTAAATGCTTGAGAGAATTTATAAGTGAAGTAATCATATTCTAGGAAGTCTTTAAATTATTAAATCATTCTTACTTGTAACTTTATGTAGAGTTTATTTTCTTTTTCCTTTAATCAGTGTTGGTATTTTGTGCCCCTGGAAATATTCTGTTTCACCTACATTATCCAATTTGCTGGCACATAGTTGTTTATAATATTCCCTGATAGTCCCTCGTATAGTCTTTAAATGACAATACCTTTCTTTTATTCCCAATTTTAGTAATTTCCATTTTCTCTTTGACCCTCTGTTGATCAGTCTACCTAAAAGTTTATTGATTTTTAGATACTGATTTTGTTATTCTAAGAACCAACTTTCTGTTTTTCTCTATTAATTCCCTAATCTTCTGTTATTTATATCCATTTTAATATTTATGATTTCTTTCCTTTTGCTTGCTTTGGATTTAGTTTGCTCTTTTTCTCTATCTTCTCCAGTTGGAAGTTTACATTATTGATTTCAGATCTTTCTTATTTTTTCATATAGGTATGAAAAATTGTTGAAAAAATTGTTCTTGATTTTCTAATTGTTCTTCTTACTATTCTAAGTGGGGTTTTCAGATCTCCACTGACTCCCTTTGGTTATGTCACTTTTGCCTCATGTCTTTTGGAAGTCAGTTTTTAGGTGCATTTTTCATTAGAATATAATGAGAGGGAAGTGTGCTTTGTTGTGAAAGCAGACACTTTAAGCCCTGATGATCAGTCAGGAGCTAAGCTACATTTCATTCCTGTAGAACTTAAAGAAGAGTTGACATTTCCTCACAGAGATCTGAACTTATCAGTATACTTTCTTAAGTGGTACAACTAATTCCAAAGAATCCCTTCCTGCTCTCTTTTTTTTTTTTTTTTTAAGATTTTATTTATTCATTTGACAGAGAGAGACCACAAGTAGACAGAGAGACAGGCAGAGAGAGAGAGAGAGAGGAAAGCAGGCTCCCTGCTGAGCAGAGAGCCCAATGTGGGACTCAATCCCAGGACCCTGGGATCATGACCTGAGCCGAAGGCAGCGGCTTAACCACTGAGCCACCCAGGCGCCCCACCCCCTGCTCTCTTCTTTTAGTTCTTTCTCACCAGTACTACTTACTACTTTTCTTCACCCTAATCTCAAATTTCTGTTGCTGGTGGCTTATTTTACTAATAAACTGAGGGTAAACTCTCTCTCTTTCTCTCTACATATATTTCCTTCCTCTGAATTTCAGGTCCTTGCTTCAGTCAATGTTTCTCTTATCCTAGCTTCACGATTCAGCACGCTCTAGCTATAGTCTCCTAATAAAAAGGCTGCTTCACATCCCATGCCATTATGAAACCATGAATGAGCTCAGCTTTGCCTACACCATATTTCAACATCCTTAATTTAGTCTAATCACTGACCATTCTAAATAGCTCTTATCATCGTATTTGCTACTTCTTCCCACCTTTTTGCTGGATAATTCTGTACTGTCCCTTGAGGATTCTCATTCACCCTTTTGGAGGTAGGCTAGTTGAGTAATGAGAGTCTCGTCTTCTGAAAATCCATTTCCCTCCTTCTTAGCCATAGGATCTTGACTAGCTAATAGGATCTCTCTCATTGAGCCTTAATATCCTCAGTGGTATGCTGGTAATTAATAAGATTGTTATGGTAATAATAACTATAAACTCATGTAAAGTTTTGACTTGAAAATAGTAACCACTTAAAATACTAGTTCTAAAATACACTATTATTTTATTTATTACTTTGAGATTCTTTAGGAAGTATTCCATGATCAACCTTCCATCTTGAGTGCCGTATTTTGGGGGGGTTTATTAAGTGATTACTCTCTCAGTCACCATATTTACATATACAAACATAGAATTATAGCATCATGTGAAACTTTTTTCCTCCCTGTGGGCTGTGAATTTCATGACAGTAGAGGTTATATCAAATTCATCCTTGAACATTCAGGGACAAGTACAGATAACTCTATAAGATGGTAATTTTTTTCCCCCAATAAGCAGATTCTATACTGAAAAGAATGAAAGTAGACATCAAGCTATTCTCAATCTACCTACCTTTCCTTGAGTTCTGTCATGGCGGACATTTTTACACCAGTTTTACTATCTTGATCTTGGGAATGAAAGACTTTAAAACTCTAAACCTTGATTAAGATGTTTCGAATCTGTTCTTGAGTTCAAATGAGCATGAGATAGGTGGTCCTACTCTCTTGAGTATAAATGATTATGTCACTTTAACTTTCTTGGGGCAGAATTGAGAATCAAGGTCAGAATATCTGTATGGGTTCAGTGAGATAAACTAAACATAAGGTCTGTGTACTTGTTAGATTGGAACTATTTTCTGAAAGGTAAAAAAAATAAATACTGAAGTGGAAGGTCAAATTGTCTGGTACTAAGGCACCAAAAATTGATTTATTTTATGAAAGAGTCATTTTCTTTGTTTTGCTGAGAAGATTTATTATATGATATCTTTGGATATATGGTGATAAAAAATGAATATCTGTGCGTGGCACTGCTTTTTAAAACATGTTTGATGTGTTTGTGGAGATAATGGGAAAATATAATAATGAATTCTAATGAATAGTATTATCCTACCATTTATCTGTAAAATACTTATTTGTAAAAGTGTTTACTGTGATTAACAAATATTTATTTTTGATGATGCTTTCCTGATAGGGGAATGTTTATTGATTGCAGATATTCTGGGGAGAATTATAATCACAGACTTAGTGAAGAAGTGTGACTATTAGTAAAGCTCTGATTTTTCACTAGTAATTTCCCCCTCTGTTATTTTAATTGAAGATATTTTATTTCTATCACAGCTTATGTCCTGTCTAATAGAAAATTATACAATATAAAAAGTTGTGGGTGCTATTGGTGCTACTTAGAAATATATTCTAGGGGCGCCTGGGTGGCTCAGTGGGTTAAGCCACTGCCTTCAGCTCAGGTCATGATCTCAGGGTCCTGGGATCGAGCCCCGCATCAGGCTCCTTGCTCAGTGGGGAGCCTGCTTCTCTCTCTGCCTCTGCCTGCCTCTCTGCCTGCTTGTGCTCTCTCTCACTCTCTGCCAAATAAATAAATAAATAAATAATAAAAAAAAAGAAATACATTCTAGTGCCTTTCCTCTTTGAGGTATATGGCAGGATTATACTTCCTAATTCGTTTGCTAGCATACATGACCACCTGGCTGTCTGATATTAAGCTGTGAGCTGAAGCAATGTGTGTTGCCTCTGAGTGGAAGAATCAGGAATCAGTGACATGAAATAATGAAATACTATAGATCTCTTCTTTTGCAGTATAGAGAAGGCACATATTGATATGAAGTTTTCTATGCTGATAAGTCATCACATACATACTGGTTGAAAACAACACATATATATTATCTCACTTTTTTTTTGTGGATCAGGGGTCCAGATTTAGCTTAACTGAGTTTTTTGTTTATGATCTCAGTAGTCTGCAGTTGAGTTTTCAGCTGTCTTGCATTCCTGTGTGGAGGCATCAGTGGGAAAAATCCATTTCCAAGGTCATTTAGCTTGTTGACAGAGTTCATTTCCTTTGCAGCTCTGAAAATGAAAGTCCAGGCTTCTTCCTGGTTATTGACTAGAAGCCATCTTCTAGTTCCTAGAGTCTACTTATGGTTCCTAGAGTCAGCCCATAGTTTCTTGAGTCCACCAGCAGTTCCTAGAGGGTCTCCACATTTCCTTGTGTGCTTTCCCAACATCGACATTTATTTCATCAAACCAAAAAAGAGAGTCTCTAAAAAGCCATCTCTAAGGAATGTGGGGTCTTTTTATAATAGAGCATAACAATGGGAATAATATACTGTCACCTTTTACACATTCTGTTGTTTAAGCAAGTATCACAGTTCTCATCTCCTCAAGAGAAGAGTATCACAAAAGTATGAACACCAGGAGATTGGAACTGTGGGGGTCACTTTAGAGTCTACAGTTTATTCACTACACACAGGAAGCAGTATCCCCATCACATTCCATTAGACATAGAACCTGAGTGAGAAATAGTGTTCTGTTACATTACAAATTAGAGGTTTGGGGAGAGGAGTGTTTGTTACAGAAGGGAAATCCAGATCATTTTGACAGAGAATATGGCATCAATGTAATCTTTGTGTTACTTTTAATCCAGTTCTGATGTGTAATTTTCATTTGTTACCATTATATCCTATATCTGTATCTTTCACTCTTTTGTACTGCATTATGTCTTTCTCTTCCATTTGGTTGTGAAACGTACAAGATA
This sequence comes from Mustela nigripes, assembly GCF_022355385.1. Classification (NCBI taxonomy): domain Eukaryota; kingdom Metazoa; phylum Chordata; class Mammalia; order Carnivora; family Mustelidae; genus Mustela; species Mustela nigripes. Next base: position 36,535,951 of record NC_081573.1, read on the forward strand.
ACATCCAGACCTATATCCTCAGTACTTTGCACACTGCTTGACTGGTGATAGAAGTGTTTTTTCAGGTCCTGAAATGTATCTGGAAATTAAATCTGTTGAGTATCGTGGCCAGCACTAATTTCAATCACCAAACACTTCATGAGTAAATCAAATTTTGGCATGATACCATTAGCTATGTCGAGGCCCTTGAAATGAAAGAGCAAGAAATCCTTGTGTGTTCTAGTGGGTGCTGCTTATGATTTCAGCAATTCATTCATTGAGACCTGTTTGTGTGGTTGCTAATGGCTATTTGTGAAGGAGAATTTTCAGTTCTCATTATTGGAAATAATTCTTGATACCCAAAATGCGGTTTTGTTTTACTTTTGTTCTTTTCCATATTAGCAACTGTAAATAGAGCTCATCTGTATTATCTCAATGATGTGACTATCAGAACTGATTTAGAGATTAATTTCTGATGAGCTTTGAGTGAGTTTATCAGATTCTATGTCCTGTAATAATAGTAACCTCATTCTAGCTCCATCTTTGTTAGTTACATTTAATCCTCTTCTGGTGTATTTTTCTCACTTTTTTTTTTAATATAATTTTTATTTTTTATAAACTTTTTCTCACTTTTTAATTCTATCTTACTATGTTGAATAAATCTTTGTTGTGAAAAAGAAGTAAGACAGCTTAAAAAGGGTGGCAAAAAAATGGATGGATAGATAGGAAGGAAGGAAGAAAAGAGAGAGAAAGAGAAAGAAAAAAACAGGGAAAAAAGTCAAGGGAAGAAAAAAAGAAAAGAAAGAGGGAGGAAGGGAGGAAGAAAGGAAAGAAAAAAGAAAAGAGGAAAGAGAAAGAAATGCAGGCAGGCATATATAATAGCACTCGGTGAATGTTTATTGGATCATTTCGGCAATAACTGCTTTACTCACACCTACAATGACAAAACAGAATAAGATCAAGTATTTGTACTTTGAGAAAAATATAGGCTTTGGAAATATATGAACTTAGATTCAAATTTCAGTTTTGCTACTTATATGCCTTGTTAAGTTTACTTTCTTTCCTCTAAACTTCCATTTGTTTATCTGTAAAAGGAAGATATTCTTGAATTTAGAATTTATTTTGAGGAAGGAATACAGTAACTTATGTATGATAGCTAACATATTGCCTTGGAAGTATTAGTTAATAAACTGTAGCTGTTTAGTTCTACATGTTACCATAGTTGAGTTGTTTACTGTAGTATAAACAGAGAACAACATTTTGCACCTAGATTCACTGTGTGTGTGTTTTTAAATCACAACTCTAATTAAATTAAACAAATAATTCTTTGTTTAATAATCTGGATTTTCTCATTGCAAAGATAACAGAAAAATTACTCCTGATTAATAGAAGCCTGCAGTTTCCACAAAGGGAGGTGGATATAAATAGCAGAGATCTCACAGACTGTACAGATTATTAATGACATATGGTAAAGACTATTAATGGCGTATGATTATCTTCAATTCTTTCATACTCGAGACAAACATATTAACAGGGAAAACAACTTTGCTAGTTCATGACCAAACTAAGTACAGTATACAGAATTCCTTACAGTAAACAAAAACAAATTCCTGCTATTTTTCCATTCCTTTCTCCTTCCCTTCCTCCCTCCCTTCCTTCTCTCCTCTTCCCTCCCTTGTCTCTCCCTTCCTTCCATCCTTCTTCCATCTCTTGCTTTTTCCCCTCATTCTACAAAAATTTAGAAGGAAAAAATATATATATTCTCTGGTCTCCATTCAGCTTACATTTCCTGGAAATGAGGGACTGCAATGGGAAAGACATAGAATAGATGGGTGAGGGGCGCCTGGGTGGCTTAGTGGGTTAAGCCGCTGCCTTTGGCTCAGGTCATGAGCTCAGGGTCCTGGAATCGAGTCCCGCATCGGGCTCTCTGCTCAGCAGGGGGCCTGCTTCCCTTCCTCTCTCTCTGCCTGCCTCTCTGTCTACTGTGATCTCTCTCTGTCAAATAAATAAATAAAATCTTTAAAAAAAAAAAAAAGAATAGATGGGTGAATAGACAGACTATGTCAAAGGGTAAAAAATGCTATCAGGGAAAATAAAACAGGGTAAGGAAGAGAAAGTGCTGGCAGAAACCAAAAGTACATAATAATTGCTAAGTGTGCCAGTTTGCCCCAGGGATAGCAAGGGAGTGCAACTGGTCCTCACTGAGGGAGTGGGAAAATAGAAGGCAGTAGGATTAGAAAGGTAGGACTGATAGCGTACATTATGAGAGCCCTGCGTAATCCTGATGACACTGGCTTTGGTGATTCTGAGTAGAGCCTCACAGTTTCCTGTACTTCCAGCGGGAGTCCATGCCTGGCTGAATCACTAGTGCACTGCGGTTAAGAAACTGCGTGAGAGTTCCTTGGCATTGTCAAGACCAGCAGAGAAGTGCTGTAACAAAGGTTATGGTCAGATTGATGGATACTTCCTGTTACTCATGGACGTTAGATGACATCACTCTGCATGCTCTTGTCCAAACAAGATGGCTTCCCATTTCCCATCTGTGGAAAGGAATAGAAATTAGGACTCTGATTATACAGGGGCTTTGATATGGATATGACCCTCCCCTTCTTTACCTCAGCCCCTATTCTCTTTCACTCACACTTTCATTGTACTGGAATTCCTTCAGTTGTCAGTCCTGATTTTCCCTCTGAATGGAGAGATCAACAACCTATGAGCTCTTAGGTCCTAAAATATTCCTCCCAATTTCCTAATCCTTCTTTAAAGCCCCCAGAATGCATTCTTTAACGATGTCCCCCACAACTAAATTTCATTTTCATCCTCTGATTTTCTGGTTATAATGCTTTTAATGAGGTACTGTAATTACCTTTCGGGGAGCTTTATTTTATTTCCCACTAGACGGGGAGCTCATTGTGCACAGGAACCTTAAGATGTTCAGAGGTGAGGACAAGTACTGGTTTAGGAGTCGTTCCTTAGGTATTGTTGAAGTAATGGAAGACATTCATGGTGGAATAGGAATTCAGTCATTTCACTGAATTGACCAGATATTTGGCTTTATTGACTCTTTCTTTGCTTTGATGTCTGTTGAACAGCAAAAGTCATGAGTTTCTGACTAACAAAGTATACAGATAAATTTTTATTTCCTCCGTGGATTTATGCCAAGGAGCTCAGGAGAGAGCCATGCTTTTCTAAAGCACAAATGAAATACCTGAAAATGAACTTCACCCCATGATAATAAGCTATCACCTTATTATACTATCAGGAATATAACTTCAGGGATTTTTTTTTTCCTTGTTTGTTTTTTTGTGTGTATCACTACAATATTTTCTCTTGAAGAAAAACTTCAGGGTATATGCTGCCATAGCTTTATGGCAGCATTTTTTTTAAGATTATTTATTTATTTATTTTACAGACAGAGATCACAAGTAGGCAGAGAGGCAGGCAGAGAGAGAGGAGGAAGCAGGTTCCCCACTGAGCAGAGAGCCCGATGCGGGACTCGATCCCAGGACCCCGGGATCATGACCCGAGCTGAAAGCAGAGGCTTCAACCCACTGAGCCACCCAGGTGCCCCAATGGCAGCATTTTTTTAAAGATTTTATTTATTTATTTGACAGATATCACAGGTAGGCAGAGAGGCAGTCAGAGAGAGGGAGAGGGAAGCAGTCTCCCTGCTGAGCAGAGAGCCAGATGCGGGACCTGATCCCAGGAACCTGAGATCATGACCTGAGCTGAAGGCAGAGGTTTATCCCACTGAGCCACCCAAAAGCCCAATGGCACCATTTCTTAGTTGAAACTAAATTTCTAAATTTAGTGAAGAAAGACTATCACATAGGAGAAATTTTTTTTTTCATTTAGAAAAAATAAAAAGATCTTGTTATTTCAGTATAATAGAAAATAAACATAGGCTTGGCAAATAATTTTGAAAAGTAAGACTTTGGAAATTTTCCAGAGCTATTTTAATTATGCTCAAACTGTATTTCCAAAGAAACTATCTCCTTTAAATAAATAACTTCTGAGACATTATCATATCATATTAAATAAACCCAATACAGCATTATCCTGTGAGGATGATAGTTCTTATATTTAACTTTCCAGATTTAATCTACTTGATAAATTATTTATCTTTGTGACTATCTGGAGTTCTTTAACTCAGAATATGACTACCAAAAAAAAAAAAACTGTTAACAGTGACCCAAACAATGTAGATAGAATCTATGCTTTACACTCTATAGTTATCTAACACCTATAATTGAATTCAGAATTCAAACTACATGAGTTGATTCTGATAATGTTTTCTAATTCCCTTGTCACTAAAAAATTGGTTGCTAAAAATCAACTACTTTTATATTAAGAAATGAACCCCTCTGACTTGTTTCTTCTACAGTTTCCACATTTGGCTCATTTATTTCTGCTGCCCTGAGCTGCTGGTATCCCCTGCTCATTTACATTAGGATTCTTTATTCTTGTCAGGACTTGTATGAAGGAAAGGCCAACTTCACTAATATTGCTCCAAATACATGTTATCATCAGTATTTTAACCATCTTTTTCCTAAGGAGACTTTGGTTCCATAACTATGTAGTTCTAAAATAACTATTGGCCATTACTTTTTTCAGGAAAAATTTTATTCCCTTGTTTGCATAGTTCCTGAATTTTTACCCTAATGTGTTCTGCGTCTTCTTTGTTCTTTCTTTTCCTATGCTGGTGGAAGGGATATCTGAACTCAGATCTTTTGGTCATGAACAATACCTAGTTGGCTTTTAAACTTAAGGCTTTGGGCAGAAAAATGGCAATGGTGCCACTTCCTGTGTACACTTCCTGTGTAACACCATGCCTTTTCCTACATAATCATACCATTCTCAGGGTAATTATCATTAAACATTTCCCACCCTTTGGACTGTTCACATAAATTTCGTTTAATCATTTCCTGCCTACAACTATGTGAACTACCCTTTTCTTATCTTTTGTTAGGAAAGCTTGGTAGGCATGTCATATACTTATCCAATTAAATAAATTTTTAAAAAGGTCAAACTAGGTCCATGGATAAACTGAACTGCCTACTTTAAAATTATCGGATATAATTTACTTACAATGCTTCAAACCTCCAAAGTAAATGCCAACTTGACTTTATTATTATTTTTTTAATTTACTCAGAATGGTAGCTTCCTTAGTCTTAGGTACACTTTAAAATATGGCAAAGAAGTCTATTGTTATTTTTATTCTTCTTTTAATTTTTATTTGTTTATTAACATTTGTTCATACATTTTAAAAATATCAGTAGAAGAAGTGATAAATATGTATAATGCTATTTATCAGGGAATACTCTGTATTAAACATTGCACTGGGCATTTTAAGGAAATTAACTTACTTAATCTTCACAAAAGTCTCTTAGGTAGAAATTATCTTCAATTTTGTAGGTAGAAAAGCTAATACTCACAGAAGTTAAGTGACTGTCCCCCAGGGTATCCAAATACCGGTGACAAAACAGATTTAGACTATGATTAGCTGACTTTAAACCCCAGTTGTTCCCAAAATATCTGTTAAAATCATACCACATAAAATATATATTATTTGTTATTATGATAATGGAGTAGAGAAAGCTATTGTGGAACTCAAACCAAAATACTCTAATACAAAACATACCACCATTCTATTCATGCCCAAGGTTTTGTTACATTATGTAATTTTTCTAACAATCACTTTTTACATGTAAGGTAGAAAATAATGCATCAAATTATGCTGAGAAAAAAAAATAAGATACTGTGCACTAGATAATGTACTAGCATAGCACAATATACACTTTGAATGTTCAGTCAAAGGAAACTATTAATGATAAAGTTTTAGCCATTCAACTGTCATTACTGAGTGGCTTTGAACTTCTAGACATCATATCAGGTAATAGGGATAAGGATAAACAGTAAACCCTGTCCTCAAGGATTTAAAGTACACTGAAGAGAGAGTAATTATACAGATTCTAATTCAAATCCAGAATCCACCCATTACCATCTTCAGTAAGCAAAGTACGCAAAAATGTGTACATCTAGTCTACATGTCCTCTTAGAATTGTAGGGGAGCCTGGGTGGCTCATTCATTTGAGCGTCTTACTCTTGTTTTCAGCTTAGGCCATGATCTCCTGGGTCATGAGGTCCAACCCCATGGTGGTCTCTGCACTGAGCAGGAGCTCTGCTTAAAGTTCTGTCTCTCTGCTCCTCTCCCCATCTTGTACTCACTCTTGGTCTCTCTCTCAAATAAATTAATAAATCTTTAAAAAAAAAAAAGAAATAAAGAAAGAATCGTCAGTGTATCATTGTAACAGGTACTCAAAATTCTTCCTCACTTTTTATTTTTTGGTTTATTTGTTAGTTTATTTTGAAATACATAGAGAAAGAAGAAATGGTTTGAAACCAAAGAACCCAAAATATGAGATTTTCAAGTTCACCTTAAATGTTATACTATAATAGGCTTTATATTTCTAAAGTTAAAGTTTTGTGTTAAACACAATACCTAGAAAATTAGGACTTAATAATTTCTTAATTTCAAATAAATTGAATTCATTAGAAGTTGCCATTTTCTTAAGCATAAAATAGTAAATTTACCAGTGAGAAAGTTGAGTAAGGCAGTTACACTTTTGATCTCATAAAAATTCTTGCAACTGAAGGTTACTTGTACTCCTTGGTCCCTCATAGAACATCCGTTGAATATTTGTTGACTTTGTCAAACATCACACAAAGCACACTGAAGCCAAGAAGAGCACATGTGTTTTTTTCAACCCAAATTTTCAAGACCATTTCATTGATTTTTCACTTAAGTTTCAGCCTCAAAAATTCCAGAGTGCATTATGCAATCTATACCCTAGAAATAGTGAATAATGGGACTTTCTACTTTACAGTTAACATAGTCAGGGGCAAAGAATTCATCTCAAGTATGACTAAATATTAATAATTCCCAATATGAATTGGGAATTATTTGATTCTTAAATCAAAGAAGCAAACAATTCTATTATGCAAATAGCAGCAATTTATTGTGCAGTTAGAAAATAACAATCTCTAAAAATAAATGTTTGTAACAAACTATCTCATGCATATAAGTAGATCAACACAATAATTTATTGCATATTCCTGTGAAGCTTGCTGGCAGATCTAATACACAGATAAGATTTCTTGTCCAAGAGTTTATCTTCATTTGTTTTATTTTGTGTTTATGTTAAGGTCATATTGTGACTGAAGTAATATGTATCTGAGATTCCAGTAATATATATTTTGTTCATTCTAGAAGTTGATTCTGAAAACAGAATATCCCAAAACTTTCTGAAGTGGTTATAAATCAGGCTCCTCATATGAAATGAAAGAGTGGAATCATGGTACTTTAGACTCAGACATCTCTTTCATATTGACATGAATTTCCCACTGTCTTTCAATCATTCATTGAATCTTGACTGGAAGTATTTTTTAGTTGTCAGGACTTACACTGAGTGTTATAAATATAATACTGGGTAAAAACAGCTATAATCTCATGAAGGTATAGTAAGCAGGAAAAGCAGACTTTAATCAAATAATCATTTTATGGATATATAATTATCCATAAATACAATTATTTCCTTAAGTCCTCTATTGTAGCACGTGCTGTGAAAAAGAGGAATTATGCAGATAGAGTAGGTAGCTTTGTGTTAGTCAGGAGTCAATAGTGGTTTCTCTGAGAAAGAGATGGTTTGAGTAGAAAGATATCCATTAGGAGATATTGTGCTGTCTTCTCAACAAACAAATATAGTGAGGATTTTCAAGAAGAGTGGCATGAGTTTCTACCACTTAAGAGTACCCAGATTTATGAGTTAGCTCTGATGTTGGAAGTCTGTTAGTGTCATTTCTGATGAAGTTCTAGAACCTAGGTGAGATTCGTTGGGCTGAGGTCCGGAGCTGATGACCAAGAAAGAATTCTTGAGACATCTTTGGTGCAAAATGGTGGTTTATTAAAGCACAGGGACAGGACCCGTGGGCAGGAAGAGCTGCTGCTCCGGGTTGTGAGGGATGGCAGGTTATATACACAGGAGTTGGGTAGGTGAGGACAAAGGGGTGTTCAGAAGGGCTATTGGAGTAAAGAAGACTATTAGGATATTAAAGGCCTGGTTACTATCAAGCCAAGGCCACTTTCCCTCTAATGAGGCATTAACATAAAGACAATTGGGAGTCTCCTGGTGGAATGTTACATTCCTGCTATCAAGCAGTCCTTGTTAATGAGATTTAAGTTTAGAAGAAATTTAACTTTATTTACTTTTCCTTCTACCTCCGCCTCCTTTGTTTTTTTATGGAGGGGAGGGTGACTTTAGGGCTTGAGGAACTGAGTTATGTGTCTTTGGAAATTGGGCTATTGATAAGGTAACTTCTTTGTTGTATATCTCAAGGACATTTGCAAACCAAGGGAGACTCCTGCCTTGCAGGACTGTGATCTCTGCAAGTTAACTATTTATCGTTTTATGGCAGCCAGGGGTGCCTGAGGAATGCTACACATATTATGGAGGGGAGCGGGTGGAGAGGGGGTTGTAAGGGGCCAGCTTTTGCTCTGTCCTCAGCCAGCCTCCTGCTCCCTCATCAATTTCCATGTTCTAAAGTCTTAGAAACCCATACCTTGAGAAAGATTTTCTCCCTCCCATAGAGAGTAGGTTATATTTTTGTCTACCTTTTCCAGGTAGAGCCCGTCCCTTCCTTCTTTCCTTCTTTCTCTCTCTCTTTCTTTCTATCTTCCTTCCTTCCTTTCTTTCTTCCAATATTTCCAGCTAAATAAAGCTGAAGTATGAAGATCGTGGTGATTGGACCAGATAATGGAAGCCTGATGGATAGTTAAGCTAGAATTTATAATCTCAAAAAGAATATTAGAGAGTAACTTGAAAACACTTCTTGAGAGGATAAGATGGAAGCTGAGCAATTATTCTCCGTCTTCACTGCAGATAAAATAAAAGGAAATGAGTCAAAATTACATCACTCTTATTTTAAGAAGACAAAAGCATGCATTACCAAGGTGCGTATGCATTACCTAGAAGTCATTAAGATTATGTGTCCAGAATGGAAAGAGTCTTATCTCCCCAGAACTATTCTTCCCTTCTACTCCCTTACATTTTTCTTAATGGTCTACCAGCCTCCGAATCCCTCCAGCTCAAAAACGCAGACAGTGTCAGTGGCATAACTATATCTAATCAGTGGCCATGCTCCACCAATTCTACCTCAAGAATATCATTCAGAGTTTACCACCATTATTCTAATTCAGGTCTGCAATATATCTCATGCGGAGTATTTTAATAGACTCTTAAGTGCTCTGTTGGAGCTCAGACTGTCATTCCTGGCATCCATTTTGCATTTTGTAAACCAGTGTTCCTTCCTTAAAGCACATCCCCTTGCATGAATTTCTTTCACTGACTTCACTTGGCAGGCTGTAGGGAATTGTCCAAAGTTTTAAAATCCATTAGTGTATAATTCACAGTTTCTCTCAGGAACTATTTGTAACAACTTGTATTGTTTTTATCTCATTAAGATCTATTCCTATAATGCGTTTAATGAATATTTAATAAATGTTTATTGAGCATCTACTGTATGGTAGAAATTAGGGGTACAAAAATAAAAATGAAAGTACTTTCTCAATAGCCAGTAAACTAATATAAGCAAATTTTATATTTTATCATTCAGTAAGCTATGAAAATATATAAAATTAGCCAACTGTCAAGGGATGGAAGAGCAATTCTAGTCTAATATATTCTGGGATATTTCTTCTTTTGAGTTTCCTGTTGTGTTATCAGAAACTGCTGAACTTCTTTAAGGTACATTTGGATATGAGGGTAACAGTTCTAGTAGTTTAGAATCGTAATTACTTCTCCACGTTGTCTGACTTGGCACATGATTTAATTACTTTTATGATAAATTAATTTATCATTATTATTCTCATAAGAACAATGTATTCTGTTGACATTTCCTCTTGAGGACCTCAAGGAATTTTAAAATATTATTGTTTAATACAGTTTCTATCTCTTCCTTTACAGATGTATGTATTCATGTTTTGTAAATAAAGAGATGATGATGTTTCTTCTCTAGCTTTTGGTCTCATTTGAGGGAATCCATATTAAATTTGCTATGTTAGTTATTTAACATAAGAGATACTAGATTTATAGTTAGAAATCTAGCTTAGTCTTAAGTTCATGAGTAATTGGGTTTAAATATAAAAACACAGGTATGTATATACTCACAAATACACAATAATTTAAAGAGATGCTTAGATTCAAAGTAAGTGAATTTGATCCTTCTTTAGTGTGACTGTTTATAAGTAGACCTATGAACAAATAATCTGTGTAACTTTCAGTACAAGATGGAATTCTAATTCAAATCCCTTGCTTCCATGATTTTCCATATTACTGGGGAAGACCTCAAAGAAAAGAAATGACATGACCTCTCCCACTGTCCTATACCTACCCCCAGGAAATGGCATTTTTAAATATCTTATTTTATTTTTATTTTTTAATGAACTTTTTTTAAAAAGAGATTTAATTACTAACAATGGCAACATTGATTTAATGTAGAGAGTATAGGTTTCAAACTAGGTAGACCTGAATTTAAATCCACTGTTTTTGTTCCTTCACATGGTGACCTTTTTTTTAGCAGTTAACTCTAAGTTAACTCAGTGTGTTTATGCAAAGTTTCAGTGTGTTTTTGAAAAGAAGTCCCAATATCCACTTCAGAGTTCTGATGTAATGAAATCAAAGTTTGTAAAGCACTTAACAAGTAGAAGGCACTTAAAATAAGCATCTCCTTCTTTCTGCTATTTTTGTGTAAACCAGAGATCATTTTGGAAAATGTAGCCATCTAATATTTCGTCCAAATATTCTTTTGCTTCCAGCCTCAAGCAGTTTTCAGTTCAAGCCGAGGTAAGCAAATGGAAATGCCGAAGGCAAAGGACAAGGTCAGATCTAAGAACATAACAACAGACTAAAAATCTAAATACCAGAGCTTCTCCTCACTCCTCAGAGGATGTGTAAGCATTTCCTGCAGTTACACTGGCTTCTCTGGCCACAGAAATGGCATCAGGGTCTCTACAACAGAAGTGCCCGAGTGAAGCAAACTGGTGTGTGGTATTGATACAGGTTTCCAAAGCACTTAAGAAATCCCTTCACAACAGCTCACATTCTGGGAGAATCTGGCACAAATTTAACCAAAAAAAAAAAAAAAAAAAAAAGAGAGAGAGAGAGAAGAAGAAGAAGAAGAAGAAGAAAAGTAGGACATAGCTCATTTGTCTATAATTGCATTGAGGTTCACCGCAAAATTGTGATCATATCAAAAAATAGACTGCTTTCTTTCTAAACCCTTCTCTCTGTCTCTTTTTTTTCTCTGTTTCTGTCTGTCTGTCTCTCTGTCTAGTATTAGACAGAATACTAAGATCCTGGCAAAGTAAATCTGAATACATTACTTTCTCGTGTTTGCGATAGTTCTATGTGGGCACATGTTTTCATTTTCATTCACTTATTTATCTTTAGCTAACTTAATTGGTTGGAACTATAGGAAGATTTGGTTGCTGAGTACATGATCCTAATGAGCATTTATTTGCTTGTATCAGGCACTGAAGAGATGAAGGACATAGTCCACGTATTTATCAAAATTACAGGCTAACTGAGAAGACTGGAATAACAAATTGTAAAGACGCCATGGAATTTGTTAGAATGAATGTCTCCATGCTGTTCGCTATGGAACAGCAAAGTAAAGACCAAAGTAACCATGCTTTAGAGGTGGATTAGGTCAATGAAGCTGACACCTTCCATTTCTTCTGAACTTTGCAGGGCAGATAGAGATTTCCTAGAAAGTCACTCTTGAGGAGAGTAGGAGTTAGGTAGTGAGTAAAGGGTGGGGGGAGGCATTTCATGAAGAATATGCAGAGCATGTGCAAAACCATAAAAACTAAGTGACAAAGTAATGACAAAACCATAAAAACTCAGTCACACAGACAAGTGAACTGTAGGAAGTTCAAAACAGTTGGTGAGTGGACAGTGGTGGAGAGACATTTCTGTGCATCTCTGACAGCAATATTTTATGAAAATCTGTCTGAGCTATCTGCCTTACTTCCTGTCCTTCTTTTTCAATCTCAGCCCACTCCCATCAGGCTTTAGTCAAGCCACTGCACTGAAACTAGTTCTGCCAAGATTATTAATGATCTCAAAGTTGCCAAGTCTTACTGTTAGTTCTCCCTCTCATCCAACCTCTAGTCAGCATTTGACCAAATCTCTAATTCTTTAAAGTGATTTTTCAGTTGGCTTTCAGGATACACACACTCCAAGATGTCTTTCTACATCTCTGATCTCCGCATTTCCTTCTCGGCTGGTTCTTCCACATTCTCCTGATTCCAGTTATTGGGATTTCCCAGAGCTAGTCCCTGACTTTCTTCTCTATTCTGCCATTACTCATTACCTAGGAAATCCCATTCTGTTGTATGGCATTTAACATAGATACTAGAAAATCCCACATTGACAGATCAATTCCTAAACCCCATACCCAGCCCAGAATTGTACACTTAACTACCTACTATCGATATGGATTTGAATATCTGAAAAACATAGCAAAATTATCGCATCAATAAGGCAGCTATTAACATTCTCTTCCTAGTACATGTACATGAAAGTGACATGCATATATGCGCATGCATTCACAGACGTGCACACACAAAACCATGTCCCCATCCTGGTTTAAACAATGTTAGTAAATGATGATCAGGTCAAGGTCCTAGGCATCACTTTTGGCTCCTTTTCCTTTGTACCCTGTTTGGTATCCGTTAACAGTATCCTGAATTCAATAATTTATTATCAGCTCTGCTATTACCAACCTAGCACTCAAGTTTTCACCATATATGTGTCTCTATACTAAAAAGTCAGTATAGACTATTTCATATATATATGTACATATAATATATAATTGTATATTTATATAATATATGTGTATATGTGTATATATATGTATATATAATTAACTAATTATGCATATATATTTGTTTCTACTTGTATTGAAATACCATATTCTTACACTGACAGTGAAATTAATAGGATTTTAAATATTTATTAAAATAATGTAAAAATATCCTTATGCATAGTAAAAGGACTGTTAATACTTTAGGAACAGCCATTTCACTAAAATGGCTTCATTATACCTTGGTTTACTAATCCAAACTTACAAGTAGGTTTTTACCATGAATTATTCTGATACTATTTTTAGTTGCTGCCATAACTCCAAAAGTTATTTTTAAAAAAAGATTGAAATTGTGCAAATGCATGTTTGACTGAATTTCTTCCATCCTATTCTTTAGATTTATCAATTTTATCCACCAATTGTGAGCTTTTGCTGAAATTAGGGCACTAAAAATGTCAACTTCCTTGTGAAGTCAGTTATTTTTGCAAACTAATCACAAGAAGTTACATGTTCATGTTTTTAGCACACAAATTCAAAACAGACTACCTCTTAGAATATTTGTAGGGTAGTTTAAAAAGTCTGTTTCTCAGGTTAAATAATATATTAAAGAGTATAAATAACAGCATTTTGTGATACATTTAACAATTTTTAATAACAAAGTCCCATTAAAAACGTTTTCAAATCTCCATTTCCAAGATGCTTTTCTGAAGCAAGCATTTTGTTTGTTTGTTTGTTTGTTTGTTTAATTCAGTGTAGGTAACGTACAGTGTTATATTAGTCTTAGGTATACAATATAGGGATTCAACACTCCTATATATTAGTCAGTACTCATCACGGTAAATATACTTTTTTTTTTTTTAAAAGTACTCTTAACCCCTTCACCTATCTCCCCACCTACCTCTCCTCTTGTAACCACCAGTGTGTTCTCTATCATTAAGAGTCTGTTTTTTTGGTTTGTCTCTTTTTGTTCTTGTTCATTTATTGTGTTTCTTACATCCTACATTTGAGTGAAATCATATGGTATTTATCTTTCTCTAACTGATTTATTTCACTTAGCATTATACTGTTTCTGTCCATTGACGTTGTTGTGAATAGCAAGATTTCATTCTTTTTTATGGCTAAGTAATATTCTTGTGTGTGTGTGCATGTGTGTGTGAGAGAGAGAGAGAGAGACAGACAGACAGACAACTTTTTAATCCATTCATCTACCAATGGACACGGGCTGCTTCCATAATTTGACTATTATAAATAATGCGGCAATAAACATAGGGGTGCATATATCTTTTCATACATTTTCATATTCTTTGGGTAAATAACCAGTAGTGGAATTACTGGATCTTATGGTAATTCTGTTTTTAATTTTTTGAGGAGCCTTTATACAAGCACACATTTTTTTAAGCTGTTACTGTCTCACTCATTATAAATATAATGTTTACCTTGAAAGGACAAATTAATCCTCTTTCTCCTAAAATATCTTTTAATAGATTAACTAATAGTCATTTTTTACATGAAAGGACTCACATTTGCTATACTTGTCTTTTGGAAAGAAAATTAAATGTTTAGCTCTTCTTTATGTTTAATAACTTTTTAAGTGCTTGAACATAACATAATAAATGAATTCCTGTGAGGTAAATAGAATGTTCATTAGCCCATCCCATCTCATTACAAAAATGTCAAAATCTGAAACTGAATGGAAACTTTATTTTATATTAGCCATAAGTGCAAACCAATTGCATTATGTAGGAAGACATTGAAGTGAGCAAACAAACAAATACTGAAGGGAGCAAGGAGGGCTCCCTGAGAATGCAACACCGTTGAGAGAAATTGAATGAAAGCAGAAATGTGTTAACCCCCTGGGATCTGACCATTGGACCAAATGAGAGCACTAGTGTCAATCTAGCTTGCGAATGACAATAAAGCTTAATTTTTTTATATAAAGTTAAATAGGATTATTCTAATCATTTCTTTTTTAACCATGTTTCTTTGTCTCTTCCCTAGCCCTATACACAATAAATTGTTTTGTCTTTTTCTCTCTATCCCTTATGTATCATCATTGTTTTTCATAATGTCCTTTTTATAGTTTGTATCTGTGTGTCTAATATTTCTTTCTTTTACTGTTAGGATGCAGTTTCCGTAAGAGCATGATTCTCAGCTGTCCTGGTTCTCAACACTATTGTCATTACCTAAAACAGGACCTCTGTGAGATAATGGGGAAAAATGTATATTGGTCTCTGCCCCTAGTTCCTGGCATAGAGCCCTTAAAACCCTTGTTAATTTCCTTGTTAAGTGGTACAAGCACTAGGAGCATCTCTTGCTCTTATCTTAGGTCTTTGACTCCATCCCACACACAGATCTCCTAAAATCCTTGTAAATTTTCTAACGCGTGATAAAGCTGTCCTCCGTGTGTTAATGAGGTAACTCTTGGAAAGCACCTAAAGATGGGGGCTGGTTGCCAGAGGAACCAACTATGTGACTAGAGGCTTGGAGATTTCATTCGAACCCCTTGACTTCTTGGGTTGAATCAATGTCCAATGTCCAATATTTTAATCAATTATAACTAAGCAATGAAGCCTCCATAAAATACCCAAAAGACTAATTTTAAGAACTTCTGGGTTTGTGAAAATGGGAAAGTGCTGGAAGAGTAGCACCTCCCCAGAGGTTATAGAAGCTCTGAAACCCTTCCCACATACCTTGCCTTATATATCTCTTCCATCTGGATGTTCGTCAGTATTCTTCATCATATCCTTCTAAAATAAATCTGTAGATATAAGTAAAATGTTTTCTGAGATATCTGAGCCACATACGCAAATTAAACAAGGTGTGGGAGGTGGTTGTTGGAACCTCTGATCTATAGCTCATTGGTCTGGATCACAGGTGATCATTTGGGTTTGGGACTAGCATCTGAAATGGGAAGGGAGGCGGTATTGTAGGACTGAGCTTTGACCTGTGGGATCTAATACTGTTTCCAGGTCAGTAGTGTCAGAATTGAGTTACATCGTAAGATGCCCAGCTGGTAACATGGAGAATGGCTTGGTGTGGGGAAGTATCAGAAGTGACTTGTGTGAGGGTGGTATTCTGTGGGATGAGTGAGGAGGCACACAGACAAGGAAGACTCCTGGGTACAAAACTGAGTTTTTCCAACAAATGTTTGTTTTGAAGGAAGGGTCAATAAACATGGAGTGAATGGGTTGAAAGGAGTTATTAAATCCTTTCATGATTTTTCTTTGCTCAGAGGGCAGCTCAACTTGCATTTTATTTATTTTAAAGATCAACACTAGTGATAAAATGTGAATATTTAATATAGTGTTTTATTTTAATTTTGCTTCAAGCAGAAAGGAAATGACAGCTTTTTCAAAATGGAGAATAAATTTTTAACACATATGCCCCCCGACATATGCACACATATTGGGCACTGCTTATAATAGTTCTCAAAGTTTTGGCTTTTGTTTTATCTAAAGAAAGTTAAAGATTCTCACCTTGTTAATAAATATTGGATTGAGAATTTATCTTAGCCAAGATGAGATTTTGTAGCATGAAATAATTATAAATATATTTTAAAGGTATCTTGCTAACAATCATTCTTTAGTACATAGACCTAAATGTTTCCAACAAGCATGTTTTGAGAATATAATTAAAAGAATATCTATGGGGAGAAGTGACTCCTCCAATAAAATGAGTCTTTGTTCCAGTGGCCATATGCTCCCACAGCTAGGTAACCTCAGGAAATTGAAGATAGCACAAATTTAGTGTAAATACCAGAGATGAGATGAGCAAGGTAAGAAATTTTCCTTTTCAAGGATTTCATTGCCCACAGCTCTGCCCCTTGCTTTGCAGAAGCACGGGGTCCCTCCTCCCGTGGTTGTGGATGCTAAGGGAGGAATGCAGTTTGCAGGAGAGAGGGGCTGAGTCTGGCACTGTTCAGTACCATCTGCTCACTCTTGGATTCCACAGATGTTCTATACCAAAAAACTCTGTACGTTAAGGATTAACATGCTCGGTGGGCACTCAGAACCCCACCCAGTGGAACATCTCTGTGGGTAGGCTATGGCAGGATATCAGGGAAGGCATCCCCCCTTCTGGGCCTGATGCAGGGGAGACATTGAGAGAAAAGGAGTCTCCTGCCTCCTTGAACAGCCCACTTTGCCAAAGAGTGCATCTGAGTGACTGACGCTAAGAAGCAAAATTGCACATCATGGAGAGAGTGAAGTATGGTGGATTGAGCATTGGACAATGAGTCCAAAAGATTTGGCCACTGTTCCTGGCTCTGTCACTGACTCCTTTTGTGACCTTGAGGAGGTTATACAACTTAGCTGTGCATTTGATTTTCTTGTTCTAAAAGCCACCAGTCTCTCTTATTTTCTCTCTATTCTTATTCTCACAAGAATTTTTTTTTTTGTATCTATTTGACTTTCAGATATGTAAACTCTTCCAGAATGTCTTGGGGGTTTGATAAGCCCCATGTAGTATCATAAGAAATATATTTAAATAGCTAGCTTCACAATTACGTTAAAACTGGTTTCAGTGTGTTCTCTTTTCAAAGGGCTCTCTTTAAGAGAAATATAGCAAATCATCTATCACATTTGGGTAATACTAAATGGTGGGATCTTTGGTGCCCTAAAAGATAAATATATAGATATAGATAAAATGAAAAATAATTTACTATGTGTCTTTTATTTTCATTAAGAACAGGTTATTACTAGTTATTCATCATTTCTTAATTTTTAGCATTTGTAAAAGTGTCATGAAATATAAAGAAAGTCTGTTATCCCAACTGGTTATATTTGGGTGTGGTATCAACATATGTACTGAGAGAAAAGCCTGACCATTTTTGGCCATTCAGTTTATCTTTCTTAACACGTGTACGACAGCACTCTGGTTAAAGATTTAGTTATGTTGCAAGAATTAAGTGGTGGCCCATGTTTGGGAAACTTGACCGTGACTGGCCTGGAATTGGGAGGCATGAAAATGAGATTCCCACTCATTGTTTGGACGAGTCATGTATGGAATGGATTAATTTGCCAGTAGAGAAGTGGTGTAGGCAAGAGTAACCTAGATTCTGATTCCAGCGGAGGTCAGGCATCTGACTGATCGGTTGGTTCATCTGTGCAGAACGAATTAGATAGGAAAGCCATGGAAAGTGTCCTGGAGAGAGACAGCCAAAGTGTAAGAACATGCATCTTTAAACTGAGTTTAAATCCTGACTGTGTCATATAGTTGTTGTGTGATACTGGCAATTTAACTAACATCTCCTTGCTTTTTGCTTTCTCGTTGGTAAAATGGGAATGACCAGTGTCCTGGCCCTGTACATCTTTTTTTGGCGATTGAATGAGAAAATGCATGGAAGTGTTTACTGTGGTATTTACCTAATGATTAGCTTTGTGGTGCTTGTTGTGGTTCGGTTGCTGAGAGATTGCTTTACTGACACCTCATAAGGCATTGTCTAAGAGTGACTCATGGATGAAGAAATATCTTAGGATGGGTTCCCACAGAAGTAAATGCTGAGATACAGATTAAATGCAAGCCATTGATTGGGTAAGTGGATCCCTGAAACACCAGCAGAAGTATGGAAATTAGACAGGAAAGGGAAGGAAGACAATATGGAGCATGTTAATGAGCAGATTCCCTTTGTAGGCATTTGAGGCTTATTCCCATTGCTGACCTCTAGTAGATCTTATGGAATGTTCCTCGGAGGTAGCCCTCCCAAGAAGTGAGGGTATTAAGGTATTAGTCTTGAGTTTTCTCCCAGTGTATGAGGGCTGACGATCGGGAGAGTAACTTACAGGACTTCCGTGCTGCTCAGTTTTGTCAGGAGGAGTTTGTAGGAGGACACCTTGGGAAGCGCAGAGGTGCAAATGCCGAGGGGATGCAGCCTAACCGCCCTATAATGCCATGCTGAGGCAGGCACACACCTTGGATTGTGGATGTATTAATTCAATAAGGGGGACCCTTCTACGGTGGATATATCTAAATCACCATGTTGTTCACTTTAAATATCTTATAATTTTATCAGTAAACAGAGCTTAAAAATAATTTTAAAAATAAAGGAAAAAATAAAGTCTCGTTTAAGTTTTCAAATAGGCTTTATTTATTATTTTTTAATTTTTCTTAACGTATAATGTATTATTTGCCCCAGGGGTGCAGGTCTGTGAATCATCAGGCTTACACATTTCATAACACTGTAGGCTTTATATTTTAGAGCACTTTTAGGTTCACAGCAAAATTAAGTGGAAGGGACAGAGATTTCCCACATTCCCTTCCCCTGCCTGTTAACCAACCCCTCCCCTGCCCCAGAGCGGTACATTTGTTATAATTGATGAACCCTACATTGACCCTGATGGGGTCAGTACCAGCCGCAGCCTATGGTTTGCATTAAGGTTCCTTCTTGGTATCATACATTCTATGAGTTTGGAAAACTGATGGTAGGGTTCAGAGCAGGATGCCCCCCAAATATACCACTGTCACATATTGATTATTTTGAATTACACTTACATAAGAAATAGGTGATTCAAGAACCCTCTGATCTCCTTTGTCCCCCTAAAGGCAGGAAATAAATTTCCCAGGCAGAATTATGCTCCCTGTACGAGGAGGAAAGGATACATTCTTAGAGCCAGCCATGGGAACTTAGGGCAGAGAAGGCTGTATCAGCAAACCTTGTCACTTCTTTACTTATTTACTACCCCAAGTACAATCTTCTTTGTCTTGTCACTTCTTCCTGAATTTCTTATTTCTTTGTTACAAGGCGTTGAGCTGCCTGTTTTGGTCACTTCTTTGAGTTTCATATTTCCCAGAGCTTCCTTACCTACAAATTAAATTTGTTTTTCTCCTGTTAATATGTCTTATGTCAATTACTTATTAGACCAGCCAAAGAACTTAGCATGGAAGAAAGGAATACTTTTCAGCCCGCACAATGGTATGTATCCAGAGTAGTTTATAGTTTCGAGTGTCGTACAGAGTAGTTTTAAGAGCCTACGGATTCTGTGTGCTTTCTTTACATTCCTTTTTCTCCACAAACCCCTTGGCAACCACCATTTTTTTTTTTTTTTTTAGTTTGTTTGTTTTTTACTGTCTCCATTGTTTTACCTTTTTCAGCTTGTCAAATGGTTAAAATCACAGTATATAGCCTTTTCAGATTGGCTTCTCTCACTTAGGAATACACAGTTAA
The DNA here is from genome assembly GCF_022355385.1 of Mustela nigripes. Taxonomy (NCBI): domain Eukaryota; kingdom Metazoa; phylum Chordata; class Mammalia; order Carnivora; family Mustelidae; genus Mustela; species Mustela nigripes. Next base: position 36,556,016 of record NC_081573.1, read on the forward strand.
GATTCCTCCTTGGCTTTTCCTGGCTTGACAGCTCATTTCTTTTTAGCACTGAAAAATATTCCTTGTCTGGGTACCACAGTTTATTTATCCATTCACCTACTAAAGGACATCTTGGTTGCTTCCAAGTTTGGGCAATTATGAATAAAGCTGCTATAAACACCCATGTGCAGGATTTTGTTTAGACATAAGTTTTCAGCTTTTTGGGTAAATACCAAGGAGCACAATTGCTGGATCATATGGTAAGAGTATGTTTCATTTTGTAAAGAAATCACCAAACTGTCTTCCAAAGTGGCTGGGCCGTTTTGCATCCCCGCTAGCAACGAATGGGAGATCCTGTTGCTTCACATTCTTGCTAGCGTTTAGTGCTGTCCGTAGTCTGGATTTTCATTATTGTACTAGAGGTGTGATGTTTTTGAGTTGTTCTTTTAATTTGCCTTTCCCTGATGACACACGATGTGGAACGTCTTTTCCTGTGCATATTTGCCATCTGCATGTCTTCTTTGCTGAGGTATCTGTGAAGGTCTTTGTCCCTTTTTATTTTTTTTAATTGGGTTGTTTGTTTTCTTATTGTTGAATTTTAAAAGTCCTTTGTATATTTTGAGTAACAATCCTTTATCAGCTATGTCTTTTGCAAATATTTTCTTTTGGTCATTTAATTTTTACAGCAATCCCATGTAGTAGATTCCTAATATTATCCACTGTATCTAGATGAGAGAAAGACAGCCCAGAGATTTATCTTGAATTACTTTTCTCAAGGTCCTGCAGCTAAAAAGTGGCAGAATTGGAATTTGAACCCATGTCTATACCTGTTTACTCAAATGGAGTAAAACCTGTTTCCCATCTTCTATTCTAGACCTATTTTTAACATCTGTCAGAAATAATTTAAATAAGTACAATTAAACATAATTGCTCTTTAAAATGATATTTTACTCATCCATTTCCAATATGTGCAAATCTGCCTCTTGATAAGGATATACTTTAACATGTATAATATATAATCAAATGTAATTGTTTCTTTAAAAAAAATAAGCCTTTTTTAAGTCTTAGGAGGGGGGAAATAAAAACAAATAGAATCTATGAACTAAAAGTCCTGAGAATGCAAGAATACAGTTTTATGTGCTTATAGCAATTAAAAGAGGCTAACAGAATGACATTTAAATGCAAAATCACATTTTAATATGACTGGAGGGGCATCTGTGTGCAGTTGGTGAATGCGAGCCAATGGTGATTAATAGATGGTGCCATGATCCTTGAACGTATGGTCCCACTTCAATATAGCAAACATCAAGGTTCAGTATCAGCTTTATTCGCTTGTTTAAAAAACAAAACAAAACTAATTAGATTCACAGCATAAAGCCGCTTAGTGTTAGAGCCCAAGATGTTTAAGAAAATATAGTGGTGGAGCTGAGGCACGGCCACTGTGTGCTTTTCAGCTCTGCTCATTCAATCTGGAAAACAAATAGGATAGTGTATCTGTGGTTATGGCAGGATCTGTTAAATATATAAAAATAGAGAAAAACACGGAGAACTTCTTTCTGCAGAACTTTGTTGACCAGGATGGTCAGGTACCAGAATCATAAGCTGTAGTGTGGACCGTCAACAAGTTACGTAGAAACTACAAAAAAGGATAAGGATAATTCCTGTATCAGGGTGGTCTGAGGACTCTATCAGGCAGAGCATGTAGCAGGCAATCATATATCCTCCTTTGCATGAGACAGTCCTGGAGTAATTATAAATTGTGTGCCCTTTCACTTTTATGAGTGTCCCAGTTAAAATTACAATTAAAAGGTCACCTTGCATAAAAAGAACATAGAACAGTGCCTGGAGCAAGTGAATTATCAATGAATGTTAACTTTTTTTTATTAAAGTTATTTCTATTATTATTATTATTATCCTATATTAAGACAATAACTGTTACATACTATATATTTTTACCACATCCTAGAAGTTAAGTAAAATTAACACTTCTTAACCTTTTAAATTAATTCACAATTTATAGGACCTTTACATTGGAAGCAAAATATATATTTCTATTAAAATGTGTTACATAGAACCTGTGGTTTGATATCTGATAGAGGAGCTGTGCATTTACACAGTCGCAGTTCAGATCCTAGTTGATTCTTTCTGATTTGGACTCCAGTACAGACAGGACAGGGGAGCTGCTAAAATTTATGACTGAAGTCTTTCATCAGCTTTTCTTCTTTTTTGTTTTACATTAAAATTATGGTTTGTGGGATACATATACTCTCACTCCATCAAAACATACTTATTTTTTCCATCCTTTTGTTATAACCAGACTTGGAAGAGGAATAGAGATATCTAATCTCTATGAATACTTCAATTAAACCTCTTAATATGTTATATAAAAATATTATGCTTGAAGTGTAGGTAAGTCTCAAGAGATTGTAACCTCCTTGGTGGTTAGGTTTGTTTCTGTTCATGTCCATCATCCCAGTATCTGCCATATTACAAGGCATTTGGCATATTGCACACACAGATATGTGCACACACACACACACACACACACACACAAAACACCATTTCACATGCCACATGCGTATGCTTGTTGGAAGAAACCGAATATATCTTTGAAAAGCCAATAAAACTTGAGCTGCAGGCAAGTGACTAAAATCAAAATGGGAAAGAGCTTCTTTCCTGTGAATTGAGAAAAAAAAAAGAATTTTAAATAAAAGTCTTAAAACTGTGGTCCAAAGGACTTTTTGGGGGGAGCATTGGGAAATAAATCATAAAATAACAGCAATAATAATTATAGAAAATTTAATAAAATATCTCCCAAGAGAAAGAAAAGCATGCTGTCACACAGCCAAAGTCCATATAGGTCCATATATATGCCTATATATATATATATATATATATATATATGTGTGTGTGTGTGTGTGCGTGCACATGTGTATGCACATGTGCATGTGTGTGTATATATATATATATAGAGAGAGAGAGAGAGAGAGACTTACTGTAATATTATAGTAGACTAACAGAACCTGCAAATTCTTGGGAGCTTTGCTTATTGTCAGCTGGACCCCTATTCTCTAACCCCCTTCGATCTGGGCTAAAGGAAATTGAGGTGATTCTATGCAAAATTAAGACTGTGTCAATGGCTTTGCAACATTATGGGGTTGAGTAGCAGCTCAAAGGGCTTGCAAGAAGCAGTCTATGAGGGCCAGAAAGATAGTGAGGATATTGTCAAGTCAGGTGTTCTTTGTTCCTTCCATTTTACCTTTTGGGATCGGGAATGTTTCGTGAAAGACTGTTTGTATCCTGTGTCAGCCTCACCACTTCATGCTGGGTATTTAAAGGGCAAGTAATTATTTCAGTGGTCTACAGGTCATAGCCAAGGAGTCGTACTTGAGGTGCTTCATCCACAGTTGGACCTTATTTAGATAATCATATCCTTGGCCTTGAGCCTGAGTTGATAGTATAATGAGATGATAATTTGAGGGCCTTGTAAGGAGTAAATACCTTTTCCGTGTGGTGGAAATGTAAACAATTTGTGGTCAGTTGGAGAATTGTAATGGGTTAAAATGTTGTTGTTTTGGCTCATCCTCCCATTGACACTTGGGGTCTAATACTTACATCTTTAAATCTGAGCTAGTCCCATAACTTGCTTTACCAGTAAAATACTGTGGAAGTGGAATTCTGGGATCTCCTAGGCTAGATCATGAGAATCCTTATGGTTTCTATACAGGTCTCCTCAAATACTGTACTCTTTATGCTAAAGGAAGCTTATGCTAAAGAGACCTGACATTATGTGGAGCCCAGATGAATCAAGATCTCCAGTGACCTCTGCCAAAGTGCTAGGTATGTGAGTGAAGTCGTCTTAGACTCTTCTGATCATTCATCTACCAGCCCTGAATAATCCTGGTTGATGCCATGGGAAGTGAAAGCAACACTTTCCTGAGTTCTGAATGAATTCTTGGACATTTTAGATATAATATGATTGTTGTTTTAATTCACAGTCTTTTATACTATGTATTATATATGTGTACATATATATATGTATATATACACTATATCATATATAGTATATAGCATAATAATAAAATAATCATATATATTATATATATGCTATATACATAGTATAATAGATCTTATATATATGTAGTATAATAAATTGTGGATTAAACAAATATATATATAAATATATATACACACATACATGTACATATATACGTATGTATTACAATATGCTATATAATACCATATAATATATATAGTATGTAATAGGAATAATCATCAATTTCCTAATCTTCATTGCCATCTCCTTTAGGTGATTGGTGAAAAACAAAGCCTCCCTGACATCTGTTGAGGATAGGGGTATAATATTACTGAGATACAAGTTTGTGTGTAGTATGAGGCACTGTATTGTGGACACAATCAAAATTTTTAAAGATATTTAGTGATAGAGGAATCAAAATTCAGATTGATCTGTATTCAGATCTCATTTCTACTACTAACCAACTGTGGCCATTGGCTTAACCAGTAAAGCTGGGTCGCATAGCAATGGTGAATGTGACCCTCTGTGCATTCTCCTCACATCAAGAAGTCTGTGTTGTCACATGAACACAGAACATGGGTTTAGTCAAGTAAGGATCAGTATAGTGGTTTTGTAGCAGAAAGAAAAAAACAGAAGGCATATATTCATTTTTAATTTTCTTTTAGTCTGGTTCTTTTTAGTTACTTATGTTTATTTTTTTAGTTTTTATTTAAATTCCAGTTAGTTCACATACAGTGTAGTTATTGGACACATATACATCACCTAGTGCTCATGATAGGTTTTAATCCCCATTACCTAGTCAACCCATCCCCTTGTCTACCTCCCCTCTGGTAACCATTGGTTTGTTCTCTATAGTTAAGAGTCTGTTTCTTGGGTTCACCTCTCTGTCTTTTTTCCCCTATGCTTGTTTTGTTTCTTAAATTTCAGTATGAGTGAAATCATATGGTATCTTTTTATGAATGACTGACTTCACTTAGCCTAATACTCTCTAGCTCCTTCCATGTCTTTGCAAATGGCAAGATTTCATTCTTTTTCATGGCTGAGTAATATTCCATCACACACACACACACACACACACACACACACACACACCCCTTTATCTTTATCCATCAATCATGGACGTTTCTGCTGTTTCCACAATTTGGTTATTGTAGGAAGTGCTGCTATTAAAAAAAATAGACATATAGATTTAACTTTAACTATCTATAGGAGGTTACAAAGGTAAAGGGAATGGAATAATTTAGCATGAGTCAAAAAATATATATAACATTGAGTGGATTTAAGAACAGTGATAACTGTAATTTGTTGTGAAAATCCATAGATCAATGGGATAGAATAGAGAACCCAGAAATGAACCCACAACTATATGTTCAATTAATCTTTAAGAAAACAAGAAACAATATCCAATGGGAAAAAAGTCTTTTCAACAAATGGCATTGGGAAGACTGGACAGCCACATGCAAAAGAATGAAACTGGACTGCTTTCTCACTATACACAAATATAAATTCAAAATGGATTAAAGACCTAAATTTGAGACAGGTAACTATTAAAATCCTAGAGGAGAACACCAGCAGTTACCTCTTTGACATTCACCATAGCAACTTCTTATGATGAAGTCTGTCTCCTGAAGCAAGGGAAACAAAAGGAAAAAGTTAACTATTGGGACTTCATCAAAATAAAATGCTTCTGCACAGTGAAGGAAACAATCAAAACTAAAAGGCAACCTACAGAATGGGAGAAAGCACCTGAAAATGACTTATATGATAAAATGTTAGTATCCAAAATGTATAAAAAACTTAAAAAACTCACAGGGGCTCAATGCCACGACCCTGAGATCATGACCTGACCTGAAATCATGAGTTAGATGTTTAATGGATTGAGCCACCCAGGTTCCCCTCTATCACACAAAATTCTCATGAGGATTAAATAAGTAATATAGAAATCAGTTACTGTCATGTCTGGCCACATGTTGTGTATTCTCAAATTGTTGAAGTATGGCATAGGATTGGTAGAAGCATTTGTTGTGATAATGAAAGTAATAATAATAGCAAACTGATAGCATACTTGCTGTGTGCTTGGAAGCGTTCGAAGCACTGGTGTATATTTAGTCATTTGGACCTCATGGCAATACTACAAAGTTGGTACTATTATAATCTTCAGTTTAAGGTAAGAAAACTGAGACATGTATGAATTAAGTAGCATATCCAAGTTCGAACAACCACAGCTGCTCTTAATGCTGGTCATTGTGTTGGAGGTGACAGGGATAGGTAGAAAGAGAAACGAGGAAAAGAAAGATGGAGATGGAAAGACAGGAGAATAGGGAGGGAGATAAAGGTACAATGAGTCCATTATCAACTGGGTATCTAGAGTCAGGGAATAGAAATCCCTCCTTTTGATATTCATTGAGACTGAAAAAGACAAAAAAAAATGTAAAAAGTCCATCTTAACTCCTAATCTGAAAAGCAAAAATGAGAGACAGTGCATGCATTCACAAAGTCAAAGGTCTTACCTTCTAGATACCTATGCTGGCATTGTACTGCTCTAATCAATTCGTCGGACAAACAGGAAATGTAACCAAGCAACCGTGGGAAACCAAAATGATTACATTTAAAATCTGGTAAGAAATGAAATGAATGTGAATGTTCTTTACTGCTGGAGCTGTAATTATAGGTTTTAACTACCTGCAGGAGATTACAAAGGTAAAGGGAATAGAATAATGTACCATGAGTCAAAAAATATATATATCATTGAGTGGGGTACGAGAGAATGTTTATATAAGAAATAATCATTCCTATTAACTTTCATCCAAGGCAATTTCATAATTGATCTAAAAATATAAGTGATAAAATAATGTTTTCCCTTCTCCTAGAAGGAAGACTTTCTTTGAGAACAGTGATATCTGTAATTTGTCATGAAAAACACTCCCCCCCCACCTTCATCCTCTCTCTGCACCACTTCAAAGGGAATCAAGCACTTACAGGCATTTCAAGAGATATTTGTGTCTGGTAGAACAGCATCTCCTAAAATTAAGTCAGCAGGTTAATTATATCAGAATCACATTATAAATAAAGATTCTTGGACTCCAACAAAGATGTGCTATAACAATCTCTGATTGTGGGTCCCAGGAATCTTGCATTTTTAATAAGCAACCGAGGTGATTTTATTTTGTTCGGTAAAGTTTGAGAATAAAATTAATTCAAGACATTTTTATGGAATAATCAAAACTTTGAGGACAGCTCTTTGAGCATAATTTGGGGTTGCTAAATAGTTATCTGCAAAGAACTGAAATCCTTCTCCTAGAAACATTGTCTTTCTAATACAAAGTAGTCAGTTTCCTCAACTTCTTAGCTTTGGAACAGTAATACAAACAAAGGAGTATTGGTACTCTTAAATGTGGGCTCAAAGCCAATTTGAATTTCTCTTAGACATCAGCATAGATAGGTCTGCATCACCCAAGGCAATAGGAGAGAATTAGAGAAAAGTGATGGACAAAAATAACCAAGTCACTTTACATCTGAATCAAAATTCTGTTTCCCTCAATTACTGAATACAGAGAGAAAACTTCATGGAAGATACTACACAAATAAAAGAAACCTCCTTTGGATTAATATCGTATAAAGCTATTATGTAATGTATAAACCATATACAAACACTGTCCTCTCTCTGGCGCTCATTCTCTCTCTTTCAACTGGGTAGGAAATCTTAGAAATTCTAGAAAGGAAAAAATTTTTTATAAAAGTTCACATTGCCTTTGTCTCCATTTGCAAGGACGCTAATTCTTGAACTGCAATGAAGAGAGAACATCATTATTATAGCCTTTAACAACAAGAAGAACTAACTTACGTAGCAGAATTAGATTTGGATATGGTAGTGGCGCCTGGAAGGCTCAGTTGATGAAGCGTCTGTCTGTCTGTCTTTCACTGAGGTTATAATCTCAGGGTCCTGGGATCAAGCCCAAAGTCAGTCTGCTTGTCTCTCTGCCTCCACTCTTCTCTGCTGCTCATTCTCTTTCTCTCTCTCTCAAATAAATAAATAAAATCTTTAAAAAAATAAAATAAAGGGTAAATTTCGGAGACATGATGAATTCATTGGGACAGAGGTAAAAAGGGTGTATTATATTTCCCAGCAGAGTATATGTTTTTCACCACCTGTGGCATATTAATCTATCTTAATCCCTGAGCAGCCTGTCCTTATATACCCAAAAGAATCAGACTGTCCTATAAACTAAAATTAAAGATATAAGATGGATGTGATTATGATCAGGCTTTATACTTACATCAATGCCAGTCTAATTCACCTGATCATAAAAACACTGAAATAAATGCATAAAAGTTACTGTTCTTTTAGGATCTGTATATCTTTTGAAGATTTGTTTATTTATTTGATGGGGGAGGGCAGAGGAAGAGGGAGAGAATCCTCAAGCAGACTTCCCGCTCAGCAGGGAACCTAAATGGGGTCATGACTTGAGCAGAAACCAAGAGTTGGACGCTTAACCAACTGAGCCACTCAGGTACACTTGGATCTATATGTATTTTTTTTTAATTTTTATTTTTTATAAACATATATTTTTATCCCCAGGAGTACAGGTCTGTGAATCGCCAGGTTTACACACTTCACAGCACTCACCAAAGCACATACCCTCCCCAATGTCCATAACCCCACCCCCCTTCTCCCAACCCCCCCTCCCCCAGCAACCCTCAGTTTGTTTTGTGAGATTAAGAGTCACTTATGGTTTGTCTCCCTCCCAATCCCATCTTGTCTTGTTTCATTTTGGATCTATATGTATTTTGAAAACATTTTTTTCTCGCTAAAAGCAATTTATGCATGTTGATAAAATTTAAAACAAGTTTTAAGTTAATAAGAGAAGCCTAAATTCAGTTTTTTCCATTTACCTAATCTCTTTTGTGGGCAGAAACTCAAAGATATTTTACTTTATGAAAATAAATATAATTAGGCATCTAATTTACTCATTTGGTAATTTTCTTCTTTGTGTGGATTAAATTTGTACATGCTGCATATAAAGACATCATTATTACTGGAGAGTTTAAAACTGCAGGATATTTAAAAACAGTGATATGAACAATTACTAGGTTAGGTTATCCCAATAAGGATTTTATTGCACATTATTAAAATGTCATTCTTCAGAGAAGTTCAAGAAAGTTTTGAACATTTTGTAAAAAAAAAATAATAATACAGGGGCCCTTGGGTGGCTCAGTTATTAAACATCTGCCCTTGGCTCCGGTCATGATCCCAGGGTCCTGGGATCAAGCCCCACATAGGGCTCCCTGCTTGGCAGGAAGCCTGCTTCTCCCTCTCCTGCTCCCCCTGCTATGTTCCCTCTCTCGCTGTCTCTCTGTCAAATAAATAAATAAAATCTTTAGAAATATGCATATATATTTAATACACAACATCATAACATTTGAGTAAACAGTTTAATTTAAACTCAATTACCCAATGTATTGTACATCATTAGTAAACATAATTTTTAAAGAACTAAATTTTCAAGTACTATCCAGGGTTTCAGGTATGGGATATCTCCAATTAGAAATTATGTTTATTAATGGCTAACTCAATGAGAGAATATTCACAAGAACATATAACTCAATTTTATGTGATTTTTTTTTTTACACCAAGAGTTTTAGGACAATGTTATTTTATACCCATTTTTTGGCAAATTTATTTACTGTAAGTGAAATACATAGTCTGATCCTAGGTGACATAACTCTGTGTGTGTGTGTGTGTATGTTAGTAATTCAATCTACTGAGCTTAGAACTTTCAGTATGAATCCTTTGCTACTATTTTTACTAGGTGGTCATGTGGGTAAGTTTAAGCCTATAAAAGTCTGTACAGATAAGCCCGAGTCCTCCTTTCCCAGCTAATGCCAACTCTTAAAGAATTGCCAGTATCATGGTGTATGTCCTATTCTTTTCCTTCAAGCCCTATAAGCTTTTTTTTTTACTGTAAGAACTTTTCAAAATGAACAACAAAAACAAAAACCCACCCACTCTCACTTAAGACGAATACTATAAATTTATTACTTTAAATGTAATTTTTATTTTGAAAAAAAAATTGCGGAAAGGATGACTGTATATGGAAACTCCATATACCTATTACTCATTTTTTTTATTAAACAATTCTTTTTTTTTAAATTTTATTTATTTATTTGACAGACAGAGATCATAAGTAGGCAGAGAGGCAGGCAGAGAGAGAGGGGGGAAGCAGGCTTCCCACTCAGCAGAGAACCCAATGCAGGGCTTGATCCCAGGACCCTGGGATCATGACCTGAACGGAAGGCAGAGGCTTTAACCCACTGAGCCACGCAGGTGCCCCCTATTACTCAGTTCTGACCATTATGCAGGCATTGCTTCATGTTTCAATTATTCTTCTTTGCTGTCCTCTTTAAAAAATTTCTTTAAATATCTGAAAGCGTAACTCAGGCATCATAGCATCTACTCAGCATGATTCCTACTCAGCTACAATGCATATCTATCTCCCATCATCATTTACCTGTCTACTTCAACATATCTATTACCACACCTAATGTACTTAATAATAATTAAAAATTAAAATTCTTGACAGTCTTTGGCTCAATGAGATACTCAAAAATAACTCTATTCTTGGAAATTTGGCTCAGTGAAATACTCAAATTCACATGACCTACATAGTCATCTGCAGCATGGACAGGTTCAGGAGAGAAAACAGAATGTGCCAGTAGGAAAGAAGCCTGTGTGTTTCATCAGCAGGCACCCTCGCATTAGTCTGCATGATGGTCCAGAGGATAGTCTCTGTGTCTCTGGGTGTCATCTAAGGTATGAAAGCATGAACACATACCAGTTGAGGTTGGAGCCATCCCGGCTTAGAAGCTCCATATTTCAAGGGATCCCAAATCACAAAAAACACTAAACTTAGGCAAGACCCCAGGTCTGGTTGTCCCAGAAGGTATTTACAGTACATCCCTAGACCTCTTCAAGGAGATGCGATCTACCAATCTTAGGGTGATTTTGCTATTAAACAATATTGCCAGGAACAGAGCTGACATTTCGTTTTTACTGGGCTTCTGGGAGAGTAGAGCTAGAAACATCTTGAGCCAAGGTCAATTTTTCATGTAAAAGGGGAAAAGGATTTGTTGACCCTTTACTCAGAGTTCACCTACACACACTAATCCCTTTGACATAAAAAAGCAAGTCAATACACAATTGACCACCAGGGTCTGAACTATCAAAACGGTATTAGTATCTCCTCCATTCCCAAATCAATTGGACTTTACGTGGTGGTGGTGGTGGTGGTGGTGGCGGCGGATGGCGGGGGGAGGTGTGCGGAGTGTGGGGATAATTAACTTCACTGTCTTTTATATCCTGATGATCATGAGGCAAATTTACATCAGAAAACTACTAAATGAAAGTGTAGAACACAACAAGCAGGGATCAGTAAATCTTTGGTTGTATCCCTTTTAACATGAGTGTCTTTCAAATACAACATCAGTCAATCTGGTGTTTCATCAAATTTGAAGGCACAGTTACAGCTCTGACAAAAAAAGAACAACTATTATTCTTCCAGCATGGCATTTAAAACTCCAACAGCAATCCCTAACTTTATATTGGGTCAAGGGCTTAAACAGTGTATAAATTCAATATTTAGGAATTACTCTATAGGTACAGCCTTAGCATTCCTACTAAATGGAGCAGTAGAAACACCCACACAGGTGCAGAAATGCCTCCGTATTACTGTCATTGCCAACCTAAGACATTGCTCAAGGCATGGTTGGGACACGCCCCACACATAGGGATTTAGAATGTTCCACAAAGATGTCTCTTTGTAGTACTAGAATTTTGGCAAGTTACTGCTGATGCAAATGAAGCCCCTTTAGATGTCAGACCATTATGTATGTAGTCTTCCTGGCATTCTGTTCTAGCGCATAGCACTTTTCTCCATTCTTCTGGTCTCTGGCACAGTGGGGCTCACAGGTGCTTTTCAGTAAGTGGAGCCTCAAGGCAATTGCAGCTGATACACTACCTCTGACCCCTTGAACTGTCTGCATTTATAGTCACAAACAAGGGGTCTGAAAGTTTGAGCACCCACTTTGGCCCCTCAGTTTCTGACTGACCTGTATCTACTGTCATCTCCACAAATGGCATTGATGCACTTGCATCAAGCCAGAGTCACACCTACCAGCCACGTTGCATCTGAATTACTGACCAGGGCTGATGGGGGCACTGGGCTGGATTTCTTCTCAGTATAAATTTGCTTTACTCCAGTCTTACCTCAGTCCCCCAGATGGGAATATCTATCTCTTGTCAGCTGCTACAGAATTTTACCACTACATTTAGGTGGATTAACCCCCAATTTAGGCATGAGTCTTATTATCGTCAAGTTCCCAATTTATTTTTTCTAATTACACTATCCCTCAGCCAAATATGATTGATTGTCTAAAAGTCTAGCCCACTGTTGATACCTTTCTGCAGGATTAATTCTGCATGGCCTTAGGCCCAACGACACAAGCAAATTCACAAGATCCAAATAGGCCACATTGGGCAGAAGCTTTCCTCAGAAGGGCACGTGGCCAGAAGCATTATCATAGCAAAGGAAGCCAGTGCACCAGGATGGGATATGGCAATTTTCTTCATTGATTGTTCTCAGGAGTAAAGCCATTTTTTCAGTGACTATTCTGCTTGCCTCCAGCCACATAATAGCACAGGTGAAAAAGGACAAGTTACATCAATTAAAGGAAAAAATACTAGCTTAGGGATTCTATGTCCCAAATAGGAGACAATTTTGTAACATTGGTGGTATGTGCCTGACCCTAATGGGTCCTGAAAGAGAACACAGCCAGTTACAAAAGGAACCTCATAGAGTAAGACCGAAGTCTCTCTCCAGGTGCTTATCATTCACTCAGTCTTCTCAGTTCAGGTGAAGACTCTCTACCATTGGTAACTTTTAGCATAAGAAATATTGCCTGAAAACACAGCTGAGGGGCACCTGGGTGGCTCAGTGGGTTAAAGCCTCTGCCTTCTGCTCAGGTCATGATCCCAGGGTCCTGGGATCGAGCCCCACATCTGGCTCTCTGCTCATCAGGGAGCCTGCTTCCTCCTCTCTCTGACTGCCTCTCTGCCTACTTGTAATCTCTGTCTGTCAAATAAATAAGTAAAACACAACACAGCTGATGTTTTACCTTTATCAGGTTTTCAGGGAAATATAACTAGAAGCATCATAAATGAAGGCCATCTTTTTTTTCCTGTAAAAGAATATTGATTTTATAAATTGATTACACAAAGCAATTTATTTATATTTTAGATTTTGTATCCAGGCCATATTTTTTTTTTCTGTTTGCTTCAATAAGACAAGTAAAAAGAAGTTTCTTATAGCCAGAATTATAAGATCCTAGACTGTTGTGGTCTCCCAAGAACTGCCGTAACTTTGGTTTCTACTTATTAATTGGTAGCCCACCAACTCACCCGGGTAGAGATAATTAATCCCACTGTTGTCCTGATGAGATGACCCAGGGCCCAAGAATAACCCTCTAACCTCCAAGTCACTCTGTTACTGTCACAGAATTGAAATATGGCCAATTAAAATGGCCACTGATAACAATTTCATTTGTCAAGCCTCACATTTAATATAGTTGATTCTCTGTAGTGTTCAGAAAGCCGTGATGCTTTTAGTAAAGTCCGCTAGTCAATGTATTTCTGACAGTAACTATCATCTAGGAATTCTTAAGGTATGTGTCTTGTGCATGTGTGTGTTTCCCTCTCCCTCAGATCTGTCTGACGTGTTAAGAATTGTGGTAGGTGCTAGAAATATGAAGGTGGCTAAGAAAGACTTAGTCTCTGCTCTCATGTCATGTAGAATTAAATTACATTACAGGCAATGTAAACATAGTTGACATTCCACATGTGAGATTCCCCGGTGCTGCTGGTTGAAAGGAACATATACACTGAGTGAACAACGGAGATTTGAGGTCCTGACTTTTTTTTTTTTAATTTTTTATTTTTTATAAACATATATTTTTAGGTCCTGACTTTTAAAATAAGTTTACTTTCCTTCATTTACCTAATCACTTCTTAGACTTTCTAAACAGCAATCGAAAATGTAAAATCCAGGATTATAATAGATTGGTTTTAGGTAATATTTTCTCTGTGAGGCAAATGGATGGTCTATTCTTAAATCTGTCAACATAAGCCATTTGAATTTGATATATTATAAACTACTAATTTTTACTTTAAAGAGGATATATTTATTTATTTTAGAGTGAGAGAGCGTGAGTGGGAGGGGCGGAGGGAGAGGCAACGAGAGACTCCCAAGCAGGCTCCCTGCTGAGTGTGGAGTCCAGTCCGGCAGGGGCTGGATCTCATGACCCTGAGATCATGACCTGAGCTGAAATAAAGATTCAGATGCATAACCAGCCGAGCCACCCATACCCCCCAATAAATTACTCATTTTTAATTACTAATGGCTGCTTCCTTTTTGCTGAGTTGGAGAATATCTTTAAGTTTTATTTTTTAAGAAGCATATTTTTCTAACAAAGCCTTAAATATTGGAGAATGATTTTCTTGTTTTTGCCATAAAACCTTTGTGAATACCCTTCTTGGATAGTTTTTCTTTTTCTTCATGCTTTAGGGAGTATAAAAAGAATGTATAACAGTAACATTACCTTTTTATAAACCAAAAACTGTGTCTGTGTATTTATGTTGGTCTCAGTTTTTCTCTTCTACTTTACATTTCTCTGTATTAAAAAAAAAAAAAAAGTTTTATCAGGAGCCAAAAAAATCATTTCTGAGACATTTCTTTATTACCTTTTAGAATTTATTCATGCAAAATGTTTCAGAGTACTTCTTTTTCCACTTAACTCTCATGGTATATATATTACATATATATTCATATATATATAAATTTGATATATAATCAAAGTAAATCACAAGGGTCTTTATTCATTAATTTAGACTAGACTATTGTGAAACCTTTAAATGTCTACGTTAAAGATTATGAAAATCTGGAAAATTTTCTTTTATTGTATCTTTTCTTGTTTCTTTTAATTTTTTCTTTCTTTCTTTATCTTTCTTTCTTTCTTTCCTTCTCTTTTTTTTAACCAGGTTTCATTTTTTTAAAAAACAATTGTCTTTGTGTTGGCTTTCTATTTTTTACTTAAAAGGCAAAATTACATTCTTCTCTTAAGATGTTCCTACATTAATTTTGGGAGAGAGTCCCAATGTGTTATCCATTTTATCCTTTGTGACTTCTAATCAGGCATTAACTATGACATTCTTTTATCTGTCATCAAATTTTCTATCAGTTAAAAAGTCTTTTTATAGTTCCTGTGTCCTCATTTTACACATTTCTTTGTCCTTTCTTATTATTTTCAATTATGAGCTTATTTTGTTGTCCTTTAATTTTAGCTTATCCTGTCCTAGAGAATAGAGTAGAACTATTCTTTTTCTATGATTATCATGGTTGCCTCTGCACATTTGACACTATTGAAAGTTCTCAAACTTGATTTGTGGATCTCTAATCCCAATGCTTTCAGAGATATAATACTTCTCTGAATCTTCCAACCATACTGTCCCCCCTAATTCTAAACAACTGTTAAACTGAACCACAAGTCCAGATTGAGTGTTTTCAATTTGATGAGTGAATCACTGGTTTTTGTTCTTTTGGCAGTTGTTGAGACACTCGGTACTTGGTCTTATATTACCTCCTGGCACCAGGTTAATGTAGTTTCTAGTACAAGTGTCTTTTTTCTAGTAAGCTTTTTCCCTAATACCGCCTCTTTTAGTCTTTTGTTTTTACAATAAAGTTCCTCCCTGGGCAACTCATCTATTTACATGGACTTCATTTCTATCTTCATGTTAATGGCTTCTAATCTTCATCTCTGTTATTTCCTTGAACCATGAGTACCTTGTTAAATATCTCTATGGAAGTATTCCCAAAATATCACCAACACAATCTGAAATAGAACTATCATCCCATTACAAATGTTTCCACCTTGTAGTAAGTTGTATCACGTGATAAGAAGATACCATTCACTGTTCCCTATTAGTCTTTATCCTCATTGTCTGATACTGATTATCATGCCTAGTAATTAGGGTGCTTGTGACATCTGTAAAAAAAAAAAAATTAAGTCACATGTCATGTTAATCAAGGGTCATAACAAAACAAACTTGCAATTAAAATTATTTTTTTAATTTTATTTATTTAATTAATTAATTATTTATGATTATCCAGTGAGAGAGAGGGAGATAGTACTAGCAGGTGGAGCAGCAGAGGGAATGGGAGGAGCACAGCTCAGGGCCCAGGAACCTGGGATCATGACCAGAGCCAAAGGTAGACAACTAACTAACTGAGCCACCCAGGCACCCCTGAAATGATTTTTACTAGAGAAAAATAAATTGAATTATTTTATTAGAAATATAAAAGCTTAAAACTTTAAAAAAATACGTAAAAGGTTAATATACTGCTTAATTTGTATTTGTGTCTTAAGAGAAAGTTCAGTAGAATTGGAGTGTCTTACCTAATGGTTTAAATGATCTCCTTAAGTACAGAACAGTTATAGAAAGTAAATGAGGTTGCTCCTTATCTAATTCTTTCATTTCCCTTCCTCAGAGAATGTCTGGGTCTGCACCTTTGTCTTTCTGTGATTCCTTTGTCTTTCTTTTCCTGCAACTTCTACTAAGACCCTTAAATCCAGACAAAGAAAAGATGCATCTTGGGCGCCTGGGTGGCTCAGTGGGTTAAGCCGCTGCCTTCGGCTCAGGTCATGATCTCAGGGTCCTGGGATCGAGGCCCACATCGGGCTCTCTGCTCAGCGGGGAGCCTGCTTCCCTCTCTCTCTCTCTGCCTGCCTCTCTGTCTACTTGTGATCTCTCTCTGTCAAAAAAAAAAAAAAAAAAAATCTAAAAAAAAAAAAAAAGATGCATCTTTTGCTTCCTTCATATATATGTTTAATGATTTATGATAAAGTAATCTTTGTAACTTAATAATTAGAGAGAGAGATGAAAAAGGCAATTATCACTTAATGTGGCCCGAGTTCATACAATTAAAATGAAGACAAGACATATGATATCCACTGAGATCTAAGGTAAGAAATTTAATAAATACTAAATTAAATGCCAGATTAAACCCCTAAGCCAAAGAGCTGCAGTCCTTCCACAAGTAAAATGTTTGTGTAAACATTTGATATTTGGTTTTGTATATTGATCCTGGTCTCATAATAAACACAAAACTAATTTACAGAGGAATGGTTTTATATATTGTTTTACTTGCTAACTCAGTTAAGTCTTCTCTGGCTTGGTTACTTCAAAGAGAAAGTTAGTTTCAAAATTATCAGAGGGATTAGATCAAATTAGTGTTACTTCATATGTAGTAACAATGAGGGGATTAATCTTGGAGTGAAATTTATATGTATGATTGATTACTACAGAGCTTGAACACCATATTTTAAAACATAGACATATAAAAATTACATGATTTTTTTTTTTTTTTTAGCCTACTCTAGTTGCCATAAAACTATAAAATTTCACCCTTTAAATGCTTGATGGTTCCAGTTAGGTGCAATCATGAGCTATGCTAACTGCATTTCTTCAAGGCATTTAAATAATCACATTTCATGTGAGCTTATTATCATGAGAGACAAAAAAGAAATGATAACCATATAAGAGTGCTAATTTTGGTTCTTAAAAATGGGTTGCTGCTTTCATAAATCATTAAAAGAAATAATACTATCTAATTGCAAGACACAAATCAGTTAGAATTTTTCTAAAATGTCACCTGATTTCCCTTTTCTGCCCCATCTCCAGTTATAAATACTCTTTCTTATCCAGTTTTAAGTATATTTCTTCCCTACTCCAGTTGTAACTATTCTTTCTTTTCTTTGAATTTAATTGCATTTACTGCAAATTTTAAAACAAATAAATATAAATGTGCACAATAATTAACTTTGTTTTCTCTGTTGCTAATACTGACCTATATGAGTGCAAATCACTTAGTTTTTCCATTTTGTAATATATAACATATAGCTAATTACATTTGTAGGTTTTCAAAGTTGGACCTAAATTAAAATGTTTGGGATTATTCCCTTTGTTTAGTCTGTAAACATATGTCTATTCCTTCATTCCTCTAGTCATTGCTTTGTTAATATGAATTAATTATTAGTTATTAAAATATATTTTAGTGTTATCTTCTACTGTGTGATACAATTCAAATTTAAACAGCCACTTCATTTTCATCCTACACCTTCATATTTTTTTCCCCAATGTGAACTGCAGAGATTGCTTGATCTCACTCTACATATTAAGAATATGAGAGCCAGAGATAACTTTCTAAAAGCCACACAATTTGTTAACAAAAGTAGTTTATAATCTTTCATTTTTTCTCATGTCTAGCATGGTAATTAATGTCATTTTAATTATAATTCCTGCTTCATAAATGTGTCAACTGATTGCTAGAATGATTCCCACTTTTAAATTATTAAGATTATTTAGCAGGTTTGTTATATTGTCCTGGTCATTTGGGTTATAATGTAATAAGGTTAATTAGTGTTCTGTTTTTAGAAGAAAAAAATTGCTAAAGATGAATTTAGTTAGAAACAGCATCACATTTTAAGCTTAAATCCCAACTAGTTATTAATGTTAATCTCATATTTCATTTTTGAAGTTTATTTTCCCTCCAAATAAATTCTGAAATTTAGTGCTAATGATTAAAATAATGTTGGTTTAATTTTTTTACTACTTTTCTGAGAGCATTCATTAATATGATCTACTCATTTAAAATACCCATATTGCATTTATTTTTCTTTAAACCTGTACAAATGGGAGACACCCTAATATACCCCACCACATAAGTCCTGTGTGACTACCTGTTACCCTTTATGTGAAACCAAAATGTTTCCTTATCCAATTATTTTTCACAGTAAGTCAGGCTAAAAACTTATTAGTGTAGATGGATTCTTGAACACCAAAATCAGGTACTGATGAAGTGAAAGAAGAGGAAGAAAACCAATTAATAAAGTAGAATAGTTTATTTTTTCTCTCTATAAGACTGGAATATAGGATTTGTTTAAATCCCTTTTCCCTAAGTGAGTTTTTTTTTTCCCTTGCATAGAATTATACATTTCTTCCATTTTCTTTTTAGATAATCCAGTATTTTTTAATACTGAAGAATAAAGTAATTGAAATTACTTAAAAGTGTATTTCTTCATATTATTTGCAGTATCCATTGATGAATAGTTAAGAATTTTTAGTTTCAGTGAAATTCACCACATAAATAATAAAGCCTATTTACTAAACACACATATATTTTGTTTGCTCTTATAAACCAGAAATACTGGATGTGCCAGTATCAGGGATTATGTGATTTAAATATATATAAAAAAGGTAATCACAATTCAGGGAAATACAACAAAGATACACAATTTATTATGTCCTCATATTTTCCCTGGAGTTTCCTGGTGGCAAAACACAAAAGAGAAATGCATTTAGATGAGCGTACCATATCAGTAAGTAGAAGACATACAAGTATTTAGGTTCAAGGAATGTTTCTTCATGACTAATTCTCACATGTAAGTTAAATTAAAAACTGGTTATTTGTATACTGTCTTCCTTTATCAGTCGCACTGGCCTTCTTTGGATTCAGAATTGATGTTATTGCCACTACCTTACTGTGCCCTCATAACTCCTTGGAAGTCTCTGAAGTTAACCATAATTAGAGTGGCTTATAATCACTTGTTTTGGTCCATTTTTTCCGCTAGATTGTGAGCTATTTTACCTTGTGTATCTTTCATAGAACTTAGCCTATGTATTGACATATGTAAAAGTATAATAAATGTTTGGTGAATAAACAATAAATGAAAGGAAAAGAGAAAGACGGAGGGAGGGAATATATAGTTTATATGTATATATATACTCTCTCTCTCTTTATAGGTATATATATATATATGTATATATACACATATATAGTTTATATGTATATATATACATCCCCTTCCCACGTCTCCATATGTATATATATACATATATATGTATATGTATATATATTTATATATACTATATATATTTATATATACTATATATACTATATATAATATATATACTATATATATAGTATAAATGAAAGGAAAAGAGAAAGATGGAGGGGGGATATATAGTATATATGTATATATACACATATGTATGTATACACATATACACATATTTATACATTAGATACATTATATATGTGTATAATATCTACCTGTATTACATATACATTATTTTGGAAATTCCCAATTACTTTATGTATCCCAACACCATGGACTTTTATTATCAGTGTAAGTTTTAATGCTTCAGAATACTTAAAGCTTCTTGTGTGCAGTTTATTTTCACAACCTCTATATATTCCTGTTTTAAGTAATAGAATCAACAAAGACTGGGTGCCTGGGTGGCTCAGTTGGTTAAGTAACTGCTTTCAGCTCAGGTCATGGTCCCAGAGTCCCGGGATCAAGTCCCGCATCGGGCTCCCAGCTCCATGGGGAGTCTGCTTCTCCCTCTGACCTTCTCCCCTCTCATGTTCTCTCTCACTCACTCTCTCTCAAATCAATGGATGGAATCTTAAAAAAAAAAGAATCAACATAACTTATTTTGTGTGTGTTGTCTTTTCTCTGGAGTAACCAGATATAAAAATATGTGCAAATGGCAGGAATAAACCTTAAACTCTATGTATATACATAAATATTATATGCTACTATACTATATACTATTGTGTACTATTATATATGCTATATGAGTATATACTACATATGTACTGTAATACATTATATAGCATATTTAGTGTATGCTACATATAACATGATGCATGTGTGTATATAGTATTAACCATGAGTTTTATTTACTTATGTCTTTGTTTCAAGTTCTTATTTAAATTCTAGTTAGTTAAGATCTAGTATAATATTGGTTTAAGGAGTAGAATTTGGTGATTCATCACTTACATAGAACACCCAGTGCCATCACAAGTGCCACCCTTAATGCCTATCACCCATCTAGCTCATCCCCTTCCCACGTCTCCATCAACCCTCAGTTTGTTCTCTATAGTTAAAAGTCTCTTATGGTTTGTCTCTCTCTTCTTTTTATTTCCTTCCCCTATGTTCATTGGTTCTGTTTCCTGAATTCCACATATGAGTGAAAGCATATAGTATTTGTCTTTCTCTGACTTATTTTGCTTAGCATAATACACTCTAGCTCTATTCACATTGTTGTAAATGGCAGGATTTAATTCTTTTTAACAGCTGAGTAATACTTCACTGTGTGTGTGTGTGTGTGTATGCACGCGTGCGTGTGCGCGCACGCACGCATGCATTTCACATCTTTATCTGTTCATCAGCTGATGGAAATAATGAGCTATTTCCATAATTTGACTATTGCTGATAATGCTGCTATAAACATCAGGAGACATGTGCCCCTTTGAATCCATATTTTTGTATCCTTTGAATAAATACCTAGTAGTGTAATCGCTGGATTCTAGGGTAATTCTATTTTTAACTTTTTGAGGAACCTCCACACTGTTCTCTAGAGTGGCTGTTTGCATTCCCACCAACAGTGTAAGATTGTTCCCCTTTTTCCACATCCTTGCTAATATCTGCTGTTTCCTGTGTTATTAGTGTTAGCCATTCTGACAGGTGTGAAGTGGTATCTCCTAGCAGTTTTGGTTTGCATTTCCCTGATCATGAGTGAGGGTGAGCATCTTTTCAGGTGTCTGTTAGTGATCTGGATATCTGCTTTGGAAAAATGTCTATTCATGTCTTCTGGCCATTACTTAACTGGATTATTTTGTGGGGATTTTTTTGAGTTTTTCTAAGTTCTTTATATATTTTGGATATTAATAGTTTGTCAGATATGTCATTTGCAAGTATCTTCTTCCATTCTGTAGGTTGCCTTTTAGTTTTGTTGATTATTTCCTTTGCTGTGCAGAAGCTTTTTAATATTGATGAAGTCCCAGTAGTTCATTTTTGCTTTTGTTTCTCTTGTCTCTGGAGCTGTATCTAGTAAGAAGTTACTGTGGCTGAGGTCAAAGAGGTAAAAGCCAGTGTTTTCCACTAGGATTCTGATGGTTTCCTGTCTCACATTTAGGTTTTCCCATCCACTTTGAATTTATTTTTGTGTATAGTATAAGAAAGTGGTCCAGGGGCACCTGGGTGGCTCAGTGGGTTGAAGCCTCTGTCTTCAACTCAGGTCATGATCCCAGGGTCCTAGGATCGAGCCCCACATGGGGCTCTCTGCTCAGCGGGGAGCCTGCTTTCCCTTTTCTCTCTGCCTGCCTCTCTGCCTACTTGTGATCTCTGTCTGTCAAATAAATAAATAAAATCTTAAAAAAAAAAAAAAAGTGGTCCAGTTTCATTCTTCTCTATGTTGTTGTCCAGTTTTCCCACTACCATTTCTTGAAATGGTATTCTTTCCTGGTCCCCCCCCCCCCCCACTGGTTATTCTTTCCTGCTTTGTCAAAGATTAGTTGACCATATAGTCATTTGTCCATTTCTGGGTTCTCTGTTGTGTTACACTGTTCTATGCATCTTTTTTTGTTCCTGTACCATACCGTCTTGATGACTACAGCTTTGTAATATAATTTGAAATCCAGATTCGTGATGCCTTCAGTTTTGTTTTTCTTTTTCAAAATTGCTTTGGCTATTCAGGGTCTTTTATGGTTCCATAAAAATTTTAGGATTGTTTGTTCCAGCTCTGTAAAAAATGGTGGTATTATCATAGGGATTGCATTAAATATGTAGATTGCTTTGGGTAGTATAGACATTTTAACAGTATTTGTTCTTCTAATCCATGAGCATGGAATGTCTTTCCACTTCTTTGTGTCATCTTTAATTTCTTTCATAGTTTTCAGAATACAGATTTTATACCTCTTTGGTTAGGTGTATTCCTAAGTATCTTGTGGTTTTTGTTGCAGTTGTAAATGGATCAATCCCTTGATTTCTCCTGCTTCATTTATTGGTATAGAAATGCAACAGATTTTTGTATGTTTATTTTGTATCCTGTGACTTTGCTGAATTCATAAAGGGGATTTTTTGGGGGAGTCTTTCAGGTTTTCTAGTGTCATGCCATCTGTGAATAGTGAAAATTTGACTTGTTCGTTGCCATTTTGGATGCCTTTTATTTCTTTTTGTTTGTTGCCTGATTGCTGAGGCTTGGACATCCAGTACTGTGTTGAATAACAGTGGTGAGTGTGGGCATCCCTGTCTTGTTCCTGACTGTAGAGGAAAAGTTGTCAGTTTTTCCCATTGAGGATTGTATTAGCTGTGGGTCTTTCATGTATGGCTTTTATGATGTCAAGGTGTGTCCCCTCTATCCCTACTTTGTTGCAAATTTTATCAAGAATGGATGTTTTATTTTGTCAGATGCTTCTTCTGCATCTATTGAGAGGATCATATGGTTCTTATCCTTACTTTTATTAATGTGGTCTATCAGGTTGATTGACTTGTGAATATTGAACTACCCTTGAAGGCCAAGAATAAATCCCACTGGATCATGGTGAATAATTCCTTAATGTACTGTTGAATTCGGTCTGCTAGTATCTTGTTCAGAATTCTTGCATCCACGTTCATGAGGGATATTGGCCTGTAATTCTACTTTTTAGTGGGATCTTTGTTTGGTTTTAGAATCAAGGTAGTGCTAGTCTTATAGAATGAATTTTAAAAGTTTTCCTATCATTTCTATTTTGGGGGACAGTTTGAGAAGAATAGGTATTAACTCTTCTGTAAATGTTTGATAGAATTCCCCTAAGAGCTGGCTTTGGACTTGTGTTTGATGGGAGAGTTTTGATTACCAATTCAATTTCTTTGCTGATTCTTTGCTCATTTAAATAGTCTATTTCTTCCCTTTTCAGTTTTGGTAGTTTATATGTTTCTAGGAATTTATCCATTTCTTCCAGATTACCCAATTTGTTGACCTATAATTTTTTTACAATATTTCTCTTATAATGATTTGCATTTCTGTAGTATTGGTTTTGATCTCTCCTCTCTCATTTATGATTTTATTTATTTGGGTCCTTTCTCTTTTCTTTTTGATAAGTCTGGCTAAGAGTTTATCAGTTTTATTAATTCTTTCAAAAAACCAACTCCTAGTTTCATTGGTCCGTTCTACTGGTTTTTGTTTGTTTCTATATCATTTATTTCTGCTCTAATTTTATTGTTTCCCTTTCTGCTGGCTTTAAGCTTTATTTGTTCCTTTCCTAGCTCCTTAAGATGGAAGGTTAGATTGTGTAGTTGAGACTTTTCCTGCTTGTTGAAGAAGGCCTGTATTGCTCTGTACTTCCCTCTTAGGACCACTTTTGCTGCATCCCAAATGTTTTGGACTGTTGTGCTTTTATTTACATTTGTTTCCATGTATTATTTTTAATTTCTTCTTTAATTTCCTGGCTAACTCACTCATTCTTTAGTAGGACATTCTTTATTCTCCATGTATTTGTGGTCTTGCAAATTTTTTCTTGTGGTTGACTTCAAGTTTTATAGTGCTGTAGTTGGAAAATATGTATGGTATGATCTCAGTCTTTTTGTGACACAGTACATGATCTATTCTGGAGAATGTCCCATGTGCACTCAAAAAGAATATGTAATCTGCTGCTTTAGGATGAAATGGTCTGAATATATCTGTCAAGTCCATCTGGTCCAGTGTGTCATTCAAAGCCATTGTTTCCTTGTTGATCTTCTGCCTAGATGATATGTCCATTGTTGTGAGTGGAGTGTTAAAGTCCCCTACTATTATTGTGTAATTATCAATGAATGTCTTTATGTTTGTAATTAATTAATTTATATATTTGGATACTCCCAAATTGGGGACAAATCCCGATTTTTTAAAATTTCTTACATTGAGCTTTAGTCAAAGAAATTATTTGTAAGGCCACTAACTATGCAAAAATAAAATATAAGAAAATGGACATTTATATAATGAAATAATCCAATGTTTAAAAATCCAGGAGAAATGATAAAATATATTGCCCTTAAATTGCCAGAAGAAATAAAACAGACTAATGTTTGAAAGCCTCAATTATGTTTAACAAGAACAAGTAGAAGTGCTTTTTCTAAGGCAGTAAGTTAATTAGTGTCAATGTTCAGTATCATTTAGCCATTGTCCCTGATTTTTCCAAAAGAAAAACAGCTTCAGAAATTCTTACCACATAGAATTGAAATCAGTGATGAATTTTATGGTGAAAACATTTTAGTGGAAATGTCTCAATGCAAAAGTATTTGAAAAACCAATTCTAAAGTAAATAAAGCCATGGACAATATCGAAGCTTTGGCAATTAAATATTAATGGGTATGCCTGTTGTGTAGGCATGTGTTTATGTGTGTGGGTATTCTTTACTTCATTTTAAAAGAACTTTTCAAAATCAGAATTAATAAAAGTGCCTTGTCAATGATGAATGAAGGTAGTTTAACAAATTTGGCTTCCCTGCTTATTAAATGTAATCAAAGAAAGGATCATTTTATTTAGATAATTCATTTGCCAAAATTGACACTGAAAATGAGAGAGTGGTATCATTATTCATTTTTACCATAGGCAGATATACAGGTATATTTGTTTCCCTTTTTTCAGAAAGCTTCTTATAATTAAAATATTAATGCATTAGCATTTTCTTCTGATACTGTTATATTAATTTCTATATTTTATTTAGCTTTGTGAGTACTTTCTTTATATGTATGTTTACTTGTATACAAGAAGTTAAAATTCACTTTTCATTTTCTGGCCATCATAACTTCACCCCATGATCATTAGTGGGAATAACTGTCATAGGAGGAGAGAGTGATAAAAATTTATCTTTTCCTGTGTCAGATAGTCTAGGAGTGTCACTGTATTTTAAAACCGTTTCAAAACTTTACACACATACACACATACACACACACAAAGGATCCATATAACAGTACCACTAGGTCTCCCTATATTTCTGTGGTTTCTGATTCCCATAATAGCGCTCCACAGGATCAGGTCCTGCTTCCCATCTTGTTCCGATTTGCATGCAGCTTTGCACACTGACTACATGTCTCTTGTCCTCTTAAGCAAAGCGACAGTTTTCTGAAAATGAATGAGGATACTTTTAGTCTTGGCCTTGGCAAAAGAGTGTTGGTGGTTTTATTCACAGATGCAGAAGAGACAGAAAAAACCACATTTCTATTACATCTGAGGAAAGAAAAACAAGTGCAGTTACCAGAGGATGGGGTCTAGGAAGAAGACATGTGTTAAGATACTGGGGAACAACGGTACATTATGGGAGGTGTGGGACCATCCATAGATTGTTTTTCCTTCTTCATTTTGGCGTCTTCTCCTGAGCTCTCTGATCCATGAGGGCAAAGATCGTGCCTGCCTTTTTCACCATGTAACCTCTAGAGGGTATCCTTTTTCTCATTTGTATGTGCCTCAAATACCCTTCTTTGTGATCGCCTCCTCCCTGTAATCAGAACCCTGTCCACCCTGGTCCCCTAGCCCCGTCATCTGAAGGGTGGACACACGCTCTAAGGCAAGTTGGCTAGAATCCCACTCATAGGTATTGAAGACCTCCAGAGCTCATTTTGAGGATGTGGCGGCCCCATCAAGACACAAGCATCTGCTACATAATTGCCCAGTTCCTGTCCCTCCTGAGTCGGTTATTCATTTCTCCCTTCTAGTCTGTAATATACTCAGATTCCTTCGGATCATTTACCCTTCATTTTTATTAATGCTGCAGAGTTGGTTTCTATTGCTCATAAAAACAACAACCAAAAAACCCCAAAACAACCACCAAAAAAAAGGGGGGGGGCGCCTGGGTGGCTCAGTGGGTTAAGCCGTTGCCTTCGGCTCAGGTCATGATCTCAGGGGTCCTGGGATCGAGTCCCACATGGGGCTCTCTGCTCAGCAGGGGGCCTGCTTCCCTTCCTCTCTCTCTGCCTGCCTCTCTGCCTGCTTGTGATCTCCGTCTACCAAATAAATAAATAAAATCTTAAAAAAAAAAAAAAAAAAAAACAGAGGGGTAACGTGGGGGTTGCCTGGGTGACTTCAGCTGAGGTCATGATCTCAGGGTCCTGGGATGAAAGTCTGTACCGTGGTGCTCTGCACTGAGCAGGAAGTCTGTTTGTCACTCTGCCCCCCCCCCCCCTTTATGCTCTCTCTCTCTTTCTCTCTATTTCTCTCTCAAATAAAAAAATAAAATCTTTAAAAAAAACAAACAGGGTTGGGCACTTGTGTGGCTCAGTCGGTTAAGTGTCTGCCTTCAGCTCAGGTCATGATCCCAGGCTCCTGGGATCGAGTCCCACGTGATGCTCCCCACTCAGCAGGGAGCCTGCTTCTCCCTCTCCTCCTAGCTCTTGCTCTCTGTCACTATCTCTGCTCTTTCTCTCAAATAAATAAATAAAATCTTTAAAGGATTATTTAAAAAAAAAAAAACAGGGTTGATTTAAGCATCAACTAGCACAGTTCCTGAAACATGGGCTATATTTAATCAGGATTTGCAGGATGGATGGATGGATGGATGGATGGATGGATGGATGGAAAGTTGGATTTTCTTCCGTGATCTGAGAGAAACAGACTGCGAACAAACTCAAACTTGAAAATTCAAAGTCCTTACAATGTCCAAGGCCAGGAGAATTTCTACGAGAGAAACCAGAGATAAATTTCTGTCTACATGAACTTGACTTGAATAAAATAGCATTAAGTAATCACTAGATAAATGTTTATAACTAGAGGACAAGAAATCTCGCACTTGAGTGAGTGAATTTACCCTGGAAGCAGTGTGTACAGCTACTGCATTTTCTCTGTGAAGCTCGTGGTAAAAACCTGGGTAGTTTGAGTCTGGCCATTTTCAGCTGTTACTGTAAACTGATTTAGAGGTCCTGGCCATGTGGAAACATGATGCTGTCCTAGCCTCACATCTTTTTACAATGTACCATTTTATAATTTTGAGGAAAGTTAGAGCACTTGGCCCTGCAAACATGACTGTAATAGAATAGTGCAACTTACACATTCTTTATATTCTTAAAGGGGCTTGCTCCCACCTAAATTACTCTATGCTTGATTATGAGCAATATCACTGAGGTGAAATGAACTTCACTTCCTTTATAAATACTCCTCCAAGGAAAACATATTTTAATATGTTTAATAGTCAATTAAAATATCTGAAGTATTTTTATTTCATAACCCTTCTGAGGAAATATATTTAAAGTGTTTCTTCAAGTAATGATCCCATTTTAACATTACAGCAGTGTGTCTGTGAAGAATATAAGTGTTTGCTGCTCAATGACTAGTGTTACATAAAATGTAAATACAAGCTTATCTAAATGCAGTGATTAGCATAAAAATGGTTCACTGTAGTGTGCATTGGGGGAAAAGTAAACATATAAAGAAGTAAATTTACATTGATTGACTCAGAGGTACCTCTTGTAATGTGATAACAATTTAAAAACATTCCCCCTATAATTCAAGTATTCAGAATATGGCTAGGTGCAATTCAATTAATGTAATGTACATGGCATTTTAGATTCATTTCGAAGTGGCACTATTTATTATAGAACTGCCACTAAAACAAACAGCCTCAAATTTTTATAACATTCCTCTGTAGCAATTTCTGAAAAGATTTAATATTACTGAATCCTGAACCATCAAATGCTTATTCCCAAAATATAGACTGGAAAAAATAAATAAAAGGGTTAAAAAATAAAAGCTGGTATAAATTCCTGTATTAGTGAATTTTCTGGGTTCCAGTGTAAGTCAAGAAACCCAGGAGGTTATAAGCAAATATTTACTTCTGCTGAGAAAAATGTGAACCAAAGATTAGGCTGTGCCAAAGACTAGAGACAAAGAAACATTATAGATAATTTGCATACATTCATTCAATCTGCAAATTTAGATGCTGGAAATGAGACAAGTGGACATTGACAAGGCTTGCTTGTGTATCTTATCAGGAATGGGCAAATCCCTAGCAACGGGTCTTACATTTGATTAGAGAGCGTTCTTTCTTTCTTTCTTCTTTTTTTTTTTTTTAAGATTTTATTTATTTATTTGACAGAGATCACAGTAGGCAGAGAGGCAGACAGAGAGAGAGGAGGAAGCAGGCTCCCCGCCGAGCAGAGAGCCCAATGCGGGGCTCGATCCCAGGACCCCGAGATCACGACTGGAGCCAAAGGCAGAGGCTCAACCCACGGAGCCACCCCGGCGCCCCTAGAAAGCGTTATTTTTAAAGGTGTCGGTGCAGTTCTCCCCTCCCTGCCTTCCCTTCCTTCCTTCTTTCCTTTTTCGTCTGTTCTTTTTTCCTATGTCTTCAAATCTCTGTTTCTCATTCAGTCCTTTTCTCTCTCTTTCTCTCTCCCTCTCTCTCTCTCTCTCTGTCTTTCTCTGTCTCTCTCTCTCCCCTGAGAATTTGTATTCGTGGATAGGGTAGTGTACACCAGGAGATAACAAATATACTGTTAAAACTCTGTAGTTTTATTTTTGCTTTGTTTGTTTTGCTTTTTTTTTTTATTTCTTCGTAGATCTGGTGCAGGTTGTCTGGGTCTTGACTCTGACTCTAGGTCTTTACTCACACCCACAGAGGTGCTGCTCTTTGGGTTTTGCTAACTGTCTCAGGAAAAAGAAGGGACAGAGTAGGGACAGAGCTCCCCTCTTAAATGTCAGAAAACCCTAAAACAGCCCTTGCCACTCACATGATGTTGGACACTGTTTCTATTATATTAAGCACTTTTTATGCCTTGTCTTTTGGAATTTAACACTAATCACTTAAGGCTCTTTTTAATGTTACTTCCTGTTGTATTAAGTTCCGGTTGGACTGCATTATGGTTGGAGAGTAGGATATGTACGGTCAGATTTTTAGTGGGTTTTTTTGGACATTACTTTGTGGCCTTTTACATGCAGACCTTAAATATGTGTGTGTGTTTAAATCTATGTGAATTCTCTAATTACTGATAAATGTTTCTATTAAAGTCTTTTAAGATCAAACTCGATGATTGTTTTGTTCCCATTTTCTTACTGGAAAGATGAGATACTGTTTCTTATGGACCAAAAGAGCCCCATCTTCCAACCCTGACTCAAGATGTATGATCATTTTCCACTGTGATACTAAGTATTCAATTTTTTTTTTTAGCACAGTGAATAAGACTTCTATATAATTAAACCCTAAACCCCATTACTTTTATTTTTAAAGATACTTTTTAAAAAAGATTTTATTTATTTGACAGAGAGAGAGATCACAAGTAGGCAGAGAGACAGGCAGAGAGAAGGAAGCAGAGTCCCTGCTGAGCAGAGAGCCCGATGCGGGGCTCGATCCCAGGACCCTGAGACCATGACCTGAGCTGAAAGCAGAGGCTTAACCCTCTGAGCCACCTAGTTGCCCCCCATTACTCTAAATATTAATTGATGTTAGAAGATTTTCTTAAATTTACAAATGAGGAAACTGAGTCACAGAGAAGATGAATGAGCTGCTTAATGACAGTAGATTTATTTGACTCCAAACTCCTGTGCCAATAATACATAAAAATTAATAAATCTGGCAAGATGATACTTATTAAATTTCTCTAAAATTTCAAATGCAAAAGGAAATTAATATTGATTTTTCTTTAATAATCTTTTAATATATGTCCCAATTTGAGTATGCATGTTCCCGTTAGCAATTTTACTTCAACATTCATTTCTTTTTAATTCAGTAATAAACATGATTGAATTTACAATACTGTATGGATTGTCATAAAACATGCAATCCAGTCAAATTAATATGACAAGGATGCAAAAGAGACTACCAAATAAAATCAAAATATGCCATAATATTTCATCATGTTCTAAATATTACATGTTGCAAATATATTAGTGCTAGGATTAAATGTCCAATATCACTGTCATATGCCATATTTCTTTGTATTTCTTCATTGAATCTAGGACAGAGATAAAATTACATAATCAAAAAGCACTTTAATTATAGAAAAGTAGAGGTTACTAATAAATTTAAACAATTTATGTATTTAGGGCAATTTTTAAATGGTTAATAGGAGAAGAATTTTTCAGGGAATTTATGACCATTCAATATTATTTAGAAAAATGTCTTTTCTTGTTTAAACACACACACACACACACACACACACAAATCCATAATGTTATAACCTGTGCCAGGAAGTCAGGATGCTTTGAGAGGATTTTTATCTCTGGTGCACTTAGATTTCAAATCATTTTGATTCTGATTTCACATATCTTTAAAAATTCATGCTTTGAAACAATAAAGTCTAAAACCTATGGAATTACTTTTGTTATAAATAAGTAATAAAACTAATAGATGGCATATTCTTAGTGTTTTATAACATTGACTTTCAAGGTAATGGTTCAACCCCAGTCTCAGAATTTGACAGACAGCCTTAGGCAATTGAGTATGGCTGAGGTAGAACAGTGAAGATTTATTTGGACTTTCTCAACTATTCCACTTGGGCAACAAACACCTTGACACAATGTGACCTTTTGACTCCTTTCTGCACCTCTTCCCTTATTTTTATGCCATTCCTGTGCTTTCAGCATCATATGTGGGAACACAATGTCTTCATATGTTCCTCTTCTCTTCTCCTCTGCCCTGTCTTTCACATGCATGGGGAAAAGAAACCTATATGTGGACAAGGAAAAGCAAATATGAGAAACCCTTGAACTATCTTTGTAACTCTTCTGTGAGTATAAAATAACTTCAAAGTTAAAAGATTAAAGATCTAATGTCACAAAACAAACTGAGGGTTGCGGAGGGGGAGGGGGGGGTTATGGACATTGGGGAGGGTATGTGCTATGGTGAGTGATGTGAAGTGTGTAACCCTTATGATTCACAGACCTGTACCCCTGGGGCTAATAATACATTATATGTTTATAAAAAAATTTAAAAATTTCTAAAAAAAGATTAAAGCTATCTATAAGGTAGTGATGTTCAGAAAATGGTGGAGGAGACAGCCCTAAAATCTCACCTGCCCATAGAAACATCAAAAACAACAACAATAATAATAACAATAAAAAGATAACTGCTAGAGCCAGCTTTGTCAAAACTTTGGTAAACAGTCAAAGGTTTGCAGCAACCACATAAAGACGGAATCAAGAAGGAAGCGACTAAAAAGAGTAGAAAAGTTTTGTGGAGTTTTTACTTGCCCTCAGCCTCCCTCCACCAGTGAGGTGCCAGTCTTGAAAGCTACAGCCCATTCCCTGTGCAGGATCTTGACTCCTTGTTCTGTTGAGAGCAGAAGAGACTTTATTCACAAATTACTGTGTGTATCTCTTCTAACATCACTGGGGCTACCTAAAAGTTGGATGCAGGACTCTTGCCTATGTTTCATTTATCTCAGAACTCCTGAACAAAAAGCAGTGAACTGGTCTTGGCAAACTAAAAACTCCCAGATGCCTTGGGCAACAGTATGGGTACAATATACAGTAGACTGCACAGGACCCAAGATGGAAAGCTGAGGAATTCTTTGAGATATTAGAACATTTGAAAGCACCCAGTCTATAGAAATTCCTGAGGACTCCTTAAGATTTTTCCTTAGGCCAGTCTCTAGCATTAAAACTAGCATTAGAACAAGTCTAGCTAAGTGTTGAAGGAATATTCTAGCACAGGCCAAACTCAAACCCTAGGAGGTATTTTTTGATTGTTTGTTTTGTTGGGATTATCGGTTGTTGAACTCCTCACAAGGAAATCCCTGTCAAAATAATAGCTGAACACTAGCTAAAGAAGAGAGAATTCAGTGGCCACACATGACAGAGTATAGTCTTTCCAAAAATAGTCTCGACACCAAACACATGGACTCCTACAGCCTTCAACAATAAAAATACCAGGAGTTGATTTTTTTGAAAAGGTAAAATCAACAGACCCTTAACTAGACTAAAACAGAGAGGGAGAGAGGGAGAGCGAGCGGGAAGGAGAAGGAGATTCAAATTAATAAGATCAGAAATAAAAGAGGAGGGGGTACCTGGGTGGCTCAGTGAGTTAAAGCCTCTGCCTTCGGCTCAGGTCATGATCCCAGGGTCTTGGGATTGAGCTCAGCATCGGGGCTCTCTGTGCGGCAGAGAGCCAGCTTCCCCCCCTCTCTCTGCCTGCCTCTCTGCCTACTCTCTGTCTGTCAAATAAATAAACAAAATCTTTTAAAAATGTTTTAAAAAAAAGGAAAGAAATGAAAGAGGAGACCTTAGGATAGATGCCTTGGAAAATTATCATAGGGATTATTATGCCAACAAACTGAATAACCTAAAAGAAATAGAAAAATTCCCATAATTACAAAACCCACCAAAATTAATTCAGGAAAATATAGAAAGCCTGAATAGAGCAATAAAAAACAAGGAGATTAAATTAGTAATAAAAATTGCCAAACAAGGGCGCCTGGGTGGCTCAGTGGGTTAAAGCCTCTGCCTTCGGCTCAGGTCATGATCTCAGGGTCCTGGGATCGAGTCCCGCATCGGGCTCTCTGCTCAGCAGGGAGCTTGCTTCCCTTCCTCTCTCTCTGCCTGCCTCTCTGCCTACTTGTGATCTCTCTCTGTCAAATAAATAAATAAAATCTTTAAAAAAATAAAAATTGTCAAACAAAGAAAATCCCAGGACCAGACAGCTTTCTAAGTGAATTCTACTAAGTAGTGAAAGAAAAAATTAATACCTTTTCTTCTTAAACTCTCCCCAAAAATATGAGAAGAGGGTAGACTTCTGAATTTACACAGATACTTCCATCCATGTCCTTTGAAGCATTGTTCCCATTACCCAAAGTGGAAACAACCCAAATGTCCACCGACAGATGAATGAAAAAGCAGAATGTGGTGTATTTACTACTCTAGACTGTTCAGACTGCTGTAACAAAAATACTATAGATTGGGTGGCTTAAAGAACAAACACTTATTTCTCAGAGTCCTGGAGCCTGGGAAGGAAAGATTGGCAGAAGCTGGCAGACTCTGTCTGGTGAGATCCTGCTTCCTGGTTTATAGTTGTCTGTTTCCTACCTGTGTCCTCAGGGGCAGAAAGCTGAGGAAGGGTGAAGCTCTCTTCTGACTTCCAGGAGGGCACTAAACCCCTTCACAAGGGCTCTACGCTTATGACCTCATCTAATCCTAAGTACCTCCCAAACGGCCTCACCTCATATGAATACATTCTGGGGTTGAGAGGGTTTCAATATATAAATTCTGGGGGGACACAAACTTCAATTCATAACATTTGTACCATAAAATATTATTCAGTCGTGAAGAGGAATGAAGGTGTGATGTATGCTACAACATAGATGAACTGTGAAAACACTGGAAGTGAAATAAGCCAGGCAGAAAAGGATAGATATTATACGTTTCCACTTACATAGATATTTAGGATACAACAAACTTAGAGACAGAAATAGATGAGAGGTTACCAGGGACTGAGGGGAGGGGAGATGGGAAGCCCATTGTTGAATAGGTATCAAGCGTCTATTTAGCGTGGTGAAAATATTTTTGAGGTAGGTGATACTTGTGCATCTGTATTATGAGTGCAATTAATGCCATGGAATTGTGCACTTAAAAATGGTTGAAATGATTAATTTTTTGTACTTTAACCACAATAAAATTATTTTTTTAGTAACCTAAGGGGTAATTAAGACGTTTTATAACTTGGTAGAGATAGTGATTTCATATATAGTGTATGTTTTATGGTATGTGAATTTCACATCACTTAAAACAATTCTGGGAGCCCTGAGTGGCTCAGTCAGTTAGTCTTCTGACCCTTGATTTTGGCTCAGGTCATGATCTCAGGGTCTTGTGATTGAGTAGCATGGAGCCTGCTTGCAGTTGTCTCTCTCCCTCTGCCCCTTTTCCAACCCTCTCCCCAGCTTGCTTTCCCACTCGTTCTTTCTCAGAATTCTCTCTGTCTCAGAATTTCTCAGAATTTTTGTTCTTTCTTTCTCTCAGCAGTACTCCTTAAAAAAAAAAAAAAAATACCACATGATCTGTGAAACCTAATAAGTGACAAGTCAAAGAAGCATTTGCATTTTAATATGGGACAAACTTTGCCTGAAAGAAATTTATTACATATTGTGGAAAAAAGAAGAGATCATTTTAGGCATTAATATGTGGATACATGAGTTTGTACAAGTATAGACTTATATGGAAGGTTATATGGAAACCAAAGCAAAATATCTTTAAATATTATTTTCATATTTGTGTTAAAAATGTATACATCACCAGATAGCTGCTATATACATATACACACACAAAACACACACACACACACACACACACACACACACACAAAATCTCATGTCTTGTTTTCCATTTGTCTCTTAAAAAACTTTATATACCCAGTCTTTCTTTTCCCTCCCTATTCCTAGAGCAGTCATTTAAAATTTAAAGGACAAAGAGCTAACACAGGTATAAGTTCCTTTCCTCCGTCTAGGTATTCCAAGACAAGGCTGCTTTTCTACATTTCTGCCCATGTTTTCTGCTTGCCACAATAGAGTCTAAGTAATAGTTGAGCAGGCTAATTCTACATTCTCCTTAAGCGCTAGGGAAGGGAGAAGACCTGACTTTGTGTGGTGTTCCTCTCTCAGAGTCAAACCATGGCTCCTACCCTGGAGAAGCTCACACATTACTTTGTATCCCTGAGGAGTGAATCTAATAAGGTCTATTGGAGATCCTATCACATTAATCCTCCTAGGATAGGGATTATTCTCTACTGTTTGCAGGTGAGGAAATTACAGTTTTCTGGGTATTTCAACATCACTTATCCTATTGGTCCTTCAAAGACTTTAGAAATTCAGAAACCAGTATGATTAAAGTATTTTAAATGCACAGATCTGTTGAAACACATCTATATTACTTACAGAGCAACTGTGAATTCCATATAGAATTTCTTTTTTTTATATCTCAGTCCTTAACTACTGATGATTTTCTGCTTTTAAGGTATATGAAATGAAGAGAGATAATTGAAATATCCTTACCTGGTTTTCCCTTTTATTCATAAAATAACAGAATCCAATAAATGGCTTTGCACATTAAGATAAAATATGTCTTCACATTGACACAACTTTACTGGTATTCTCAGTCTTTTTCCTCCTGAGGTCAGGTAATTGAATAGTTTAATTTTTTCCCCCTCAATTATGTAGTTAGACTCAAAGATACATCTATAATGAGTGCTTTTCATAGGACAAAGGAGTAGCATTGTAAATGGTTATCTGTATATCATAGTAGTTTTTGAGATCTCAAAAATGTTGGAAATAAACGGATTCATGATTATAAATAGGTAAACATATGGATATTTATATAAAACATCTTTAAATACATGTTTATTAAGTAAAAGCTTACTTAGAACCAAACTAGGGCATGAAATAAGACCATGACATTATGTTGTCAGTTTCCTGGAATGCATATCACTCACGGTTTTATTTATTTATTCACTCAGTAGCTCAACTCTGCCAACTGTATGTGTTGCTCACTGTGTGCCATAGACTGCGGTGAACTGTGAAGACAGGTGTAACCACTTACCTTAGAAAGTATTCAACCAGTCAACACTATGCTAAGCTTATTAGAAAAATCTTTCCTGTTAATAAGTTAGAGGGGAAATTTAGACTTTTAATGGCAAAGGAACCATATTTTAACATTTGTCCTTTAAATATCTGGAGGAAGATGATGGAACATGCTTAATATGCTTAGCTTTGCTATCGACACTATGTCCACTATTTTATTTATTTTATTATTTATTTTATTTTTTATTTTTATTTATTTTATTATTTTATTTATTTATTTATTGTTATTTTATTAGTTTCTCACATCAGCTTTCTAACACATAGCTAATGCCATAGCAGGACTTATTTGCACTCTGCTAATGAAATGTACTGATTGCTATTACAGAAGAAGGGAAAGAGAAGTATCTCTCCTCTACTTCTGAATCTGATCTTCCTGAGTCAAAACCTGATCCAAACTCATGTGTGAATGAATTAAAAAATATCAGTTGAGTCACCATTGACTCCTCCATTCTTATAATGCACATTCAACCACTGGTCACTTAAAGTATCTAAGAAATCTGATTCATTCATGACTACAACTGCAACGAAGGGAGTTGAGAACTTGATGGTATCTGACATGGACAATGACAGTATATTCCTGTCTCACAGAATGCTCCTCAACAAATGCATATGAAGCGCTATCAGTACTCAATAAAAATTCTTCAGTGTTTCACATCATCTTCGAGATAAATGCACCCACCATGCATTTGTTGTCATGATTTAGATTCTGCCCAACCCTTCATGTTTATGCCTTACTGCTCTCTTACCTGAACTTTATTTTCCAATCTTACAAAAACATAAATTCTCCATGTCACAAACTTTCACTCAAGCGTCTGATGTCTTTGCATGTACCATTTCCTCTTCTTGAGATGTTTCTTTGTCCTGTTTTTGCCTGTTTTTCTTTAAGGTTCTGTCCATGCTATCTCCCCAGAAACTTTCTTTGATCGACTCTTTGTTCCCAGTCTGTACCAGTATGGATAGGTAAACTCCAGTAGCAGCCTGTAATACATTTTGCCATAAAATTTATTATGTATGTTAATTTGACCTTGCTTGTTGGAGAATTAATTTATAAATCTTAGCCTGAGATGGTGGTAGAGTCAAGATTTGAAGCAGGTTCTGAATGAGTGTTTTTTTTTTCTTTCTCTATTCTAGACTTCTTCAAAGAGGGTAATTTTATTAAATATGCACAGTGTTATTTATGCTGACTGCAACAATGATCAATAGATCGTTTTGCCTTGTTAGCAGAGAGTTGCTTCATTGAACTATTAAAACAGGATGTGGTTGAACCATAGGGCAACTTTTACATTATAGCAGTTAATAAAGTAGCACTCACTATCTCCATGAGCTTAAATGAGGAGCATTTCATCTAGCTAGGTCCAGAGGAGTTGAGTTAGACTGGTGAGAGAATTTGATAGCCATATCAATGCATCCCTCATTATAATACAGATTTTAAAGTAGACAGATGCTTTCTGAAAATAACTAAAATCCCAAGTTGTTGTTGTTTTTTTTTTTTTTTAACTCAAAGCAACAGAAACCAAAGCGGAGGATTCAAGCATAGAGGAATTCCCTGAAGGGCACTGATAACTCCAAATATTGTTCAAGAGACTAGAGTTCCAGGCTGAGGGTTACATAGTAACATAGCTAGAATCATAACTGGTGAGAGCTAGTGTTGCAATGTACAGCAACACTGCTGGGGACTGGTGTTACCACAAAGTACTCTTTTCAGACTAACTTTTTAGCTCCCCCCTCAGTGTCTGGCCAAATGAAGCTGAATGGCTGAACTTAGATTTTGAACTTATGTGCTAATTGTAATGAAATGACAAAAATGAGCATCTAGAGTTTTCAACTTTACTTGTGGGAGGTGAGCTCTGCCTTCACCGAGACTTACAAAGTCTAAAATTTCACAAACATAAAATAGATTTGAGTTGTTGAGTAGTCAAAAAATGGCAAACATCCACTGCAATCTTTACGTCACAAAAGGAAGAAACAAAGATTTTTTAAATCTATTATTTACTGAAAATTACTCATACAAATCTTTCTGATGTAAAATGCAAGCACTTGATCATTTTTCATTGTCAGAGAAACTGTAGTGTAGGTGGTATCCTATCCACTTTATGAAAGAAGATTCTGAGACTCAAAGAAATTACATCTGTCCGAAGTCACAAATCTCGTAAGTGACATAGCTGGCATTTCTTCAAAATCAGTGTTCATTCGTTATAATACTGGTTCCCTGAAACAGTAGAACTCTCAGGAAAACAACCCACTCTTTGAAATATTTATTTTATCTTCTGAAAGGCAAAAGACCCATTGTAACAATGAAAAAAGAATGTGGGAATGATGGAAAGCATGGTTCTAATGATGCATGTTTTCACCTTTGTTTTGGAGACATTAGTCACATGGACCAAAGAGTTTTCTTCAAAGAAGTCAATAGGGGGCACCTGGTGGCTCAGCAGGTAAATTGCCTAACTCTTGATTTTGGCTCAGATCATGATCATGATCTCAGGGTTGTGAGACTGAGCCCCATGTTGACCCTCAACCTTTGGCCTTTCTCCCTTTGCCCTCCCCCAACTTGCTCTCACTCTCTCTCTCAAAAAAACAATCAGTAAAGTGGCTGGAATGAAAGGAGAAGGAAGTTCAGTAACAACACCTAGATTTAGCTATATTTCTTTCCTTATTATTAACTATAATGCTGATTTCTCTATTTGTATGCATCGAGAAGTGACAAGGATTTTGTGGCAAAGACTTGAAAATGCTTTTCCCATCATTTCCTTCTTCCCAAGCCACATCTCTGTTTTGGTTGATTTCCTTATGAAGAAAAATATTCCCCTCCTAATAAAAATAGACAAAAATATAAAGCCATTATGTAGTTTTCTCTACTAAATAATGCATATCATTGGGCCTCCAACCACATATGAAAAAAAGTAGAGGAAATAAATATTAGTTGCTCTGGCCAAAAATTTTAGAGTCCTTCTGTATGGCTGTCTTTCTCTTACTTTCCATACTCAGGCCATTAGAAATGTTTTCTCATCTGTCTTCAAAATACATCCAGATTTTGACCACTTGTCACCTTCCCAACTGCCACCAATCTGGCTCAAGCCACCACCATCTCTTGCCTAAATTATTTTAAGAGCTCCTACCTGACTTCTCCATTTCTGTTTTTGTCTCCCTGAAATAGCACTCTGAAATAGCAGTCTGAGTAATCCCATTAAACCATAAGAAACATTGTGCCAGTTCTGTGCTCAGAACCCTTCAATGGCTTTTCATCTCACTCAGAATAAAAGACAAAACCCTTTCTCTGTACAAAGCTTTATTGCTTCAGATACACTCTTATCTGTGACCTTTACTTTTCCTGGAGTTATTCTTCTAGCTCCAGCCATGTTGGCTACCATGTTCCAACCCAGCCAACTTGCTTTTTCCTCTTTTCAGAATGTTCTTCCCTGATATGCTTACCTGGCTTCTTGACTTCTTTTACTGATTCATTCAAAAGGCAACTTCTCTTGCAATCTGATTGGAAATTTCTGTTTCTTAAAGGTTTCCAGATTTAGTAAATAAAAACAAGATGCACAAGTAAATTTTTATTTCAGGTGAGCAAGCAAAATGTTTTAGCATAAGTGTGCCCTAACGTATAAATATTGCACAAGACACACTGATACTTTAAAATGGTGTGTTGTTTATTGGAAACTCAAATTCAGTTGCCTTTTTGTATTTTATTTGGCTCTACTCTCAGATTTAATGTTTCCCTTCCCTGCTTTGTATTTTCATCTTAGTCCTTACCACTTCCTAACACACTATATATTTCCCATATTTATGTGATTTATCACTTGCCTCCCCTCTAGAAGGGAAGTTCTTTGAGAGTAGGATTTTAGCTGGTTTCTTTACTACTTACCCACAGTGCCTAGAGCAGTGCTTGCTCACTGTAGACGTGACAAGTATTTATTGAATGAATGAATAATCAACGGATTATCTAAACATATAAACATATGAGATGTCACTCTGGGCAAGGAACTAAATAAAGTATTTGGC
Organism: Mustela nigripes; assembly: GCF_022355385.1. Lineage (NCBI taxonomy): Eukaryota > Metazoa > Chordata > Mammalia > Carnivora > Mustelidae > Mustela > Mustela nigripes. The sequence continues at coordinate 36,596,499 of NC_081573.1, forward strand.
ATACATTACCACATTTCATTCCTGCAACTGCCTTTTGAGATAGATGTTATTATATTTCCATTTTTAGACTTAGAATCCTGAGTTTCAAAGAGTTTAAATATTTCCCTCTAATTTAAATGGAAAAGCTGAGGCTCAAAATATATTATGCCTAATACTATGTTCCACATTTTGTTTTTCCAGTATGACATGACAGTTATTCCTTTTCCAAATCCAGAATGAAATTGACCTAAATGTTTGGTATTTTTTTTTTCCCCTTTTGGAGATAGATAATAAAAGAGCTCAGGATACTTTCTTAAATAGCTTATTGATATTTTGAGAAAATTATCTGGATTGATAAGAACATGATCATTGACTAATAAATCCCTTTGCATAGTTAATGTTGCTAATAATTAGGAGTTCAAATAGCTTAATTAAAAAATACAACTTACATTTTTTAGAGTGTATCTCAAACTAATTGAATGAACTTATAATAGCTCTCGGAAATAATATTAATAGGATTTATATTTCTAAAGAAATCACTACTTGATTTATACTACAATGGGCAACTTATAAGACAATTCCTTGTTTCTTATATAGATTTCCAAATAAATTCATTTTCATCTAAAAACTCCAAATTTCAAATTTAATGATTTAAAAAATTTAATTTATGAATTGAACTGCAAAATAGAAGTAGGAATATAAGGTAGGGCCATAGTTTTTAATATCATGCCAGAGAAACAGCCGCAAACTGCAAAATAGAACTGCAAAATAGAAGTAGGAATATAAGGTAGGGCCATAGTTTTTGATACCATGCCAGAGAAACAGCTACAAACACTGAATAATCTAAACATAAGGTCAAAAGCAAGGACATGATATCATAATGTGCAAAGATGATGAGGTTTGGGTATTCTATAAGCCAACTAGATGTTATATCATTTACCTGAATTATTGTCCAAACCAACTAAGGCATCCATCATTTACTTACATTAACCTGAGTGTCTAGGAGTTTTATAGTTTTCTTGTATTGTGGTCTTGGACAAGGTTCCTCATTTTTTAATCAAACAAGCCCTAAGGGAAGTAAAGGAGAGAGTCAGATATCATGTGAATTCAACACAATGGTAGGAAAAAAAGACTTGCAAGCCAAATGACCAATTTTAAGTGAGAGTCCTCAAAATCACATGTGTTATCAATACTGCATTCACTGAACTAATTTTTTAAAAGATTTTTATTTATTTATTTAGCAGATAGAGATCACAAGTAAGCAGAGAGGCAGGCAGAGAGAGAGAGGAGGAAGCAGGCTCCCTGCTGAGCAGAGAACCTGATGCGGGGCTCGATCCCAAGACACTGGAGTCATGACCTGAGCTGAAGACAGAGGCTTTAACCCACTGAGCCAGCCAGGTGCCCCTGAACTCATTTTTGGGTATTTCCCTCTGTATTGGTGTATGTAGATAAAACAGAGCCAAAATTTTAAAATCTTACTGCAGTATTGTCACATATGTGAAACAAGAGAGAGAGAAAAGTTAAATCAACTCCTAATGTTGTGGTTATGTCCTTCATTAGTTTTATGCTTTTTTTCTAAAAAAATCGATATAGTTATAACTACTCTACCATCTATGCAACACGATTTAGAAAGCTTTCAGTGCTTCTTACCAGGTGCTATCTAAAACACGCACACATGCATTCACACACATAGGCATGCACATTGTTTTATTTTTTCTTGGTATTTAATTGAACAGGCTAACATGTAACCTTGCTTGATTTATGACTATTTGATGCACCACTGATCAAAAACTAAAAAGACCATAAAATACGAAATAAGGCACAAATTTTGTTGTGTTACCTAGTACAAAAGATGCAAGAGCTGTTGACTTAGCACGTTGGAATGAACACAGTGGCCGCCATCACAGCATTCCTACTCTTCACTGTAAGATATATGGGCAATTATAAGCTCTGTCCACGTGGTTCAGAGTATACGCCCTCCAAAGGAGGGAATTAAATAAGGGAAGGACGTGGTTATAGAGTCTATCAAAAAGAGAACAAACAAAAATGGAAGAGCAAAAGAAAAGTTTCACTTTCAAAAATTTTGCTCCAGCACACATATTTTTCTTGTTTTTCTTAAGCCTCAGAAAATGGTATTTCAGCCATTCAATTCATTAGATGTCGCTCTGTGGAGTCGCAAGGACAGATGATGCAAGAGTAGATACATTCCTCATAAGCAGTGAAGAAGCATTTCCTTGTTCCCTTGTCTTCTTCTCACAGTGTAGTTATTGATTTGGGAAATAAACAAGCAATCCATTTTTTAGATCCATGTTTTTATAAGGGTATATTTATGAAGTTATGAGAAAGGAAAAAAAAACTGTCAATGTCAAACTTTACACAAGAGTAACTATCTTAAGAAAAAAAGGAAACTTGTTTCAGCTCCAACTTGCAAAGAACTGGGATGTCTTAACTTCCATTCTTAGAACAAAAATCCAGGGCAAGCTGGAATCTGGTGATCTGTACTGGACCCGTGGGATAGCTGAAGCCACAAAGGAAAGCACTGCTCTGAACTAGGGAGGGATGGAATATGCAGAGGGATAAAGTAACGGGAATCTGCCAAACTAGAGCAGATTTGCTGGAGCCATCAAAGTCATAAGATCTTTTAAATGGTGATTTTGACCAGCTTCTGGGAGCTGAATATGAACAATGGTGGTAGTGATAATCTCACGGGGGTTCCGGGGGTACAGTTTTAGAAGGACCTCCATACTTTTGTGGATTTTATTTCCAGATTCTCATAGTGGAAAACCAAGAAAGATTCCCTTGCGGCTCATACCCCAAGTGGAAAGTGTAATCTTTGTAAGATACACTCAGAGCTTTCTTTACCACAGAGTCTTACTCTTCAGCTTCAAGACTTGGCTAGAACTGTATCTCTGCTGGGAGAAGGGAACATGCTCTCTGTCCAGACCCCATGGCTTTCCTGTCCCACCCAACAGGACAGACTAGACAACTAGTATCAAGGTTTCAAGAAAAAAACGTTTGAAACACGACAGCCGAGGAGCATGGGAAATGAACAAACAAAAACCTGCAACACCACAGATACATTTGTGAAGGTCATACACCAAGGCCCAGCCACATGAAAGAAGGTAAGATTTAATTGAAGGATTACAGAATGCTACTCATCTCCACACTTCCCTACCACACCACCAGCAGATACAGCTGATAGAGTGGCGAAGTGCATGATCTCTCTGAGAAAGAGTACTTAAGAAATTCCAAGGTCAAGATCGGGGATGAAAACGAGGAAGTTAGGGGACTTTGAAGCATCTGTGACACACAGCTGTGGCAGATTGGCCAGTTTATAAACTTAGAGACATATTAACAGAAATACATAAATCCTCACTTTAGATGGCTATTTACTCCAGTTTCCTGGTTTAAAAAAAAAAAAAAATCCAAAAGGCAAGAAAACAGTCTTACAAGCCTCTGCATGGGTAGCTACAGCAAGCAAGCCACAGAAGCATACTTTGATATGACCATGTTAGAATAATCAGACTGGGAATTTAAAAGAGCTATAAATAATAAGTTAAGCATTATAATGGCAAAAGTAGAAAATATTCAAGAGGGGCACCTGGGTGGCTCAGTGGGTTAAGCCACTGCCTTCGGCTCAGGTCATGATCCCAGGGTCCTGGGATCGAGCCCCACATCAGGCTCTCTGCTCAGCAGGGGGACTGCTTCCTCCTCTCTCTGACTGTCTCTCTGCCTACTTGTAATCTCTGTCTGTCAAATAAATAAATAAAGTCTTTAAAAACATATTCAAGAATAGATAAAAAATATGAGCAAAGATGTGAAAATAAAAAGAGTGAAAAGGAAATCTAAAAATCACAAATCACTGTAACAGAAATGAAAAATGCATTCAATGTGTTGATCAGTAGACTCAGCATCACCTGGAAAGAATCAGTGAACTGGCAGATAGGTCAATAAAACTTTCTCAAACTCAGGTGAAAAAAAAAAAAAAATGAAGGAAAAGAGAAAATAAAGAAAAACCCACACAGGGTATATTCCATTCAAATTATAGACAATGAGAGAAAATCTTTAAAGCAACCAGGAGTGGGTTAGTGGGTGGAACACGTTATTTACAAAGGAACAGGGCAAGAGTTTTAGATATTAGGAAAATAAAGAGAGGAAAGAAAATGACATACTGACAGCATGGAAAGAAGAAAACCAACAAAATAGAATTTGATATCCAGCAAAATTATCTTCCAGAAGGGAAAGAGCAATGCTCTCTGACAGAGTAAACTGGGGGAATTTATTTCCAGCAGAACTTACCTGTAAGAAATAACATAAATTCCTTGTGCAAAGGCAAATTATACAGGTTGGAAACTGAGGCCTACATAAACAAAAGGGAGAGTGTTGGAGAAAGAATAAATGAAAGTAAAATAAAATATTTACTTTTGGGGCACCTGAATGGGTCAATCCGTTAAGTGTCCTCCTTCGGTTCAGGTTATGATCCTGGTCCTGGGATCCAGTCCCCTGTCATGCTCCTTGCTCAGTGTCTGCTTCTCCCTCACCTTCTGTCCCTCCCCACCATTCAAGCTCTTTCTTGTTTTCTCTCTCTCTCTCTCTCACTCACTCATTCTCACTCCCAAATAAATAAATAAAATCATTTCTAAAAATATACTTTTTACTCTTCTTAGTAGATCTAAAATATCATTAAAGATATGGGAGTGACAATGTTTGAGGGAATTATAGTACATGCATAAGTTAAGTAAATGGTAGCAAAGTCAGCAGACTGTCTGGAGAAATAAGAAAGCTTGTTTGTGTGGTGTTATTTGAAGTTACATTAGTTAAAAATGTATATTTTAACTCTAATGAAATCACTAAAAATGTTGAAAAAGAAGTATAATTGATGTGCTAAAAAAGGAGATAGATGAAGTCATATAAGATTTTCAAAGCAGGAAAAAAAAGAACAAAAAGGAGAAAAAGAAAGAAGTAACATATTTAGGAAACAGTAGTTAAGACGTGGTAGATAATGATTCCACTACGGTGACAATCACTTTGAATGTGACTGGTCCAAGTGTTTGAACTGAAAGTCAGAGTTTGTCAGAATAGACTTTTTTCTTTTTTTAAGATTTTATTTATTTATTTAACACAGAGAGACACATTAGAAATAGACAGAGAGGCAAGCAGAGAGGGGGAAGCAGGCTCCCCGCTGAGCAGAGAGCCTGATGCGGGGCTCGATCCCAGGACCCTGGAATCATGGCCTGAGCCAAAGGCAGAGACTGAACCCACTGAGCCACCCAGGTGCCCCAGAACAGACTTTTTTTAATGTCCCAAACCCATGTGATATGCACCTGGGTGGCTCAGTGGTTAAAGCCTCTGCCTTTGGCTCAGGTCATGATCTCAGGGCCCTGGGATCGAGCCCCACTTCGGGCTCTCTGCTCAGCAGGGAGCCTGCTTCCTCCTCTCTCTCTGCCTGCCTCTCTGCCTGCTTGTGATCTCTCTCTCTCTGTCAAATAAATAAATAAAATCTTAAAAAAAAAAACCATACACTTTAAATACGATGACCAAGATTTGTTGAAGGTGCAGAAATTGATTAATATGTACTATGTGGAGCGCCTGGGTGGCACAGTGGATTAAAGCCTCTGCCTTCGGCTCGGGTCATGATCCCAGCGTTCTGGGATCGAGCCCTGCATCAGGCTCTCTGCTCAGCGGGGAGTCTGCTTCTTCCTCTTTCTCTGCCTGCCTTTCTGCCTACTTGTGATCTCTGTCTGTCAAAATAAATAAATTTAAAAAAGTATGTACCATGTTAACATAACATGATTTTTTTTTTAATTTTAAGTTTTTATTTTAGTTCCAGGTAGTTAACTTACAGTACTGTTTTAGAGTCAGGTGTACAATATAACAATTCAACACTTCCACACATCACTCTATACTTTGAAAAAATTCAAGTAGCTATATTAACCTCAGGCAAAGCAGGCTTCAGAACAAAGAAAGCTATTAGGGATTTAAAAAAAAAAAAAGCATCACGATATTATAAACGTGTCAGTTTTTAGTGCAGGGAAACTTCTGTAATGATACCATAATGGTGGATATAAGATGCTATACATTTGTCAAAACTCATAGAAATTTACACCGTAGAGATTAAACCTTAATGAAAGTAAATTAAAAAAATAATCATTTAGGATACAGGCAATCCCAGGATGAAATGCAGACTATTACAACTGATTCTAAATGTGTTATACTGTATAAAACAATCTCACTGAAGTGGGTGTGGGAAAAGGTGCTGACCTAAGTAACTCTGGAAATGAATTAAGTCTGTGAAACTTGTGGTTATAGGAACTCTACATAAGTAACTCTACATGTAGCTCTAGTTGTTAATTTTTCCCTCATGGGGGTACAGTTCACAGTTCTGAAACCATTGCACGTCTAGTGGAATAGAACAATTAGCTGGGACCTGGTGCCAGCTGGATTTCTCACTGTTGGAGTAGGAGGTTACAGACAAGCCAGGGAAAGGCTAGAATGATCTTGTTTAATGAATTAGAGTTAGAAAGTCTATGGGCTCATTTTTAGCTTACTATAGATTTTAATGGTTCTATATAGAAATGTTCATGGATCTGTATATATACCTGGGTTAGTATGTGCACATACATTTTTCTCCTACCTTTGCTGAAACTAAAGAAAAATCTCCCCTACCCTCCAGTGACTGAAGCATGGCCTCTCTAACAATACCTGGCTAATTAGAATATTTTTGATTTTGCAGTAGACACTATTTTTTTTTTAAGAATTTTATTTATTTATTTCACAGACAGAGATCACTAGTAGGCAGAGAGGCAGGCGGGGGTGGGGGGAAGCAGACTCCCTGCTGAGCAGAGAGCCCAATTGGGGGCTCGATTCCAGGACCCTGGGATCATGACCTGAGCTGAAGGCAGAGGCTTAACCCACTGAGCCACCCAGGTGCCCCAGTAGACACTATTCTTGACTCTGTGTCTACTGCAGGGGTTTCTTTTGGTCTTGTCAGATACTTTCCTTTGGTTCGAGTAAAATCCCCACACAGGTTCTGATCAGTTCCTGCTAAATTCTGGAGGGATACCCTCTGTGACCTCTGGAGTTCTCAGTCTTCATAAGCTCTTCTCTCTAATACTCTGCTGTGGGCACACCCTACCTGTCTTGGTCTGCTAAGTCTCTCAGTTGTATCTCCTCAAGTCACAGAATCTTCTGGGTTTGAGTTTCCTCATACTGCTCCACAACCAACAAACTGTCTCCGGGCATCAAACAGGGACAATCTTAGGGATCTCCTCATTTGTTTTCTCTCTTTCAGAGGTCACAGTCCTTCATAGCTTCCTGCTATGTGTCAAAACCAAATATCTTTAAATTAGTTTTATTGCAAAGGATTGCCTGACATTTAAAATGATTTTCTTTTTATTTACACTTTTTTCCCTAGATAATAAGCATAATGTCCTACATTAATGGTTTAATTTCTTCATAGGGAACCAGGTACAGGACAGACAAAAACATAAAAATGAAAGGAAAAACACTCCTTCTTATAGTCTTACATGTTTTTTGATTTGTTTTGTTTTGTTTTTGTGGGATTTTTAGTTTTGTTTTTGTTTGGGCCTTCTGAGTTTCACCTGCTCTGTGCTATTAACAAGACTGCGAGATAGTGTGCATTTTGTTAGGATGAGTAACTAATTCAGTGGGGTCCACCCTTGGAAAGAATCCTGTCATATGAAAAAAATCAGCAAAAGTAAAACGTCCATTGACATTTCTGTGCCTTGAAACTTTCTATCCTAAAGTGGCTCAGGACTGTATTTGGGTACAGCCTTCTGGGCACATATGATGTAATGAGTTGTAAGGAGGAGGTACTCCAATATCTTTGTTAAATGTTTTTTAACAGTAAAGCCCAATGATACCTAACTGTTCCATCTGAATAAGTTAGGGGTACGGAGCAGTAAACAACTGCGCTCCAGGTCCCTAATCTATCTAATGCCAGCCTATCTTGAGAATCTTCAAGACATTTTGGTTTGGGGACCTTATGAAGGATCATGTTCCCCAAACACAAGTTTGAAGCAAATCTACCAAGTTCATCTTCTATGGACTAGGGCTTCCTGTTTCACAGTAAGAGGCGATGACCTCTTAGAGAGGAGTTCCTTAACTCCTGTGTGCAACAGTGAGTTTAACACTCTTTCCCTTGCTCTTTTCTGCTCCCTTGACATTTAATGAAGTAATTTGCTTAGGAGCTGTGAAGAGTTGGCAGTTGAGGCAAGAGCTGAACTCAGCCCCAATTCCAGTTTCCAGGCTTTGTCTTTGACAGTTTCTGACAGCTCATAAATGGGTTTGGTGTTAAGACTCTCCTTAGAGGCTTTTCTTTTTCTTTCCTTTTTTTTTTTTTTTTTAAAGGAGCAATTGTGGATGTTTGATGAATTCTTATTACTGTGGCTTCCTTTTTCCCCGACGTGTTGTACAGCCATGCAGTCAACAGTAAAATGTGTGAGTGCACATAAATGATCCCTGCATTGTGAAAATTGCAGCAGAAGACAAGCAATTATGTGGGGGAGTACATTAGCTAATACTGTTTTGCTTAGTTTCAGAGCCTCGGCTTTATTCTGAGTGTTGAACTCAATTTCCATATTACTCAGAAGACATTGATCATTACTAGCCTAAGTAAATATTCGTTTTGATTGTCTCAGCAGGCAATCTCAGTGGTCATATTTTAACTCCTCGTGCAGGCAAAAGGAAACCTTTGATAGATATTTTGGCTGGTCTCTACCATTACAAAATATGCCCAAGCAGGTGTAGAATAATAATAGCATCTGAGAAGAGACCTTGTAAAGACTGAATTGCATCATGGAACTAATGGGCCGGCTTTATCTCATGTGACCATCGAAAGAGGACATAAAAGTACAGTTGTTATACCCTCATTAGGGGTGCGTAAACTCGAGTACAGAGAACGTGAGACCTGTCCATGTTCCGGTGGCTCATAAGAAGTTCAGCTGCAGCTTAAACTCAGGAACCTGATGTGCTTATGCATCGAGGATCCAAATGTGAGCTAGGTATTATTCATTCATTCTCTGCCCTCTCTCTTGTGCCCTATCCTGGTCATTCTCTCTTTCCCTCTCATTCTTTCTGTCATTGTTTTCCCTATCTCTCATTCTCTCTTGCTTGCTCTCTTTTTCTCTTGCATTTAACCCAACAGATAAAGAAGAAGCCACCGAGAATAAAACTATAAAAAGCTCCTTAACAATGCCCTTCATTTCGGGGCACCTGGGTGGCTCAGTCAGTGAAGCACCTGCCTTCAGCTCATGTCATGATCTCAGGGTCCTGGGATCGAGCCCCACTTCAGGCTCCCTGCTTCTCCCTCTCCCTGTACCCCTGTTCGTGTTCTCCCTTTTGTTCATTCTTTCTCTTAAATTAATAAATAGAATCTTTAACCGTAACAAGAAACTAATGCTTTCCGTTTCTAATTTTTTGAGGACCCGCCATACTATTCCCCACAGTGCCTAAACCATTTTGCTTTCTATTCACTATGAACAAGATGTGGAAACAACCTAAATGTCCTTCAACCAATGAAGAAATAAAGAAAATGTGTTATGTACATACAATTGAATATCATTCAGTCTTGAAAAGCAGGAAATCCTGTCATATACAACAGCTTGGGTGAACCTTGAGAACTTTATGCAGAGTGGAATAAGCCAGTCCCAGAAGGACAAATGGTATGTGATTTCACTTATACAACATACCTGAACTAATCAAACTAACAGAAGCAAAGAGTAGAATGGCGGTTGCCACTCCTGGGGCATGAGTGACAAAGGGACAGACATTGTGCCAAGGGTATAAATTTTCAGTTCTACAAGATGAATAAATCCTAGCGATCTGCTCTACCACATTATGCCTATAGTTAATAATATTGTATGGCACACTTAAAAATGTAAGAGGCTAGATCAAATGTTGAATGTTTTTACCACAATTAAAAATTACTGTTTCAAACCTGCTCCATCTAATCTTCAGCCTTAGTACTGGTCACATCCACCTATCCAGTCAAACCCAATTCTGCAGTCTCATGAGAATACCAGAATGTTCTCCGCTGGAGGACAATTTCTGAGTGTTACTCCCTGCCTTGAAAATACCTGATCTTTAATTGAACCCACGTCAAAGGCCTCTGCTGTGTGTCTCCAGAGCACTTTGGTCATGAAGTATTTGGTAAGTTTTGTACTATGGTATGCTATATCTTCTGCTAACTCTCAGTTAGTAGAAAGTAGAAAAAGGTAGTAGAAAGAAGAAAGTTAACTCTTTCTTCTTTGTATCTTTCCCCACCCCCAGCATCTGATCTGTTTATTAAGCATCTGCTGCATTCAAGAGGTGCATTCCCCACCCAAGGACTCACCTACAGGAAAGTTTAAAATATTCCTTGAACTTGGGGATACTATAGAACTTCCCCAAAATAGAGATATTTAGAATAAAAATAATGTATACATCAATCACTTCACATATCCATACAAAATTAGATCGATAGAATTATTATTTCATTTTCCAGATGGAGAAAATCAGCCTGTAGAGAAATAATCAGAGCTGCACTGTTCTCACAATCCATACATAGTAAAAAACAGACTGGGCAAACGGACTGAGAACAGAACACACACTCCTGTGCACGTCATCTTTAAGCAAAATTATTTTCCATGTACTGTTTTAACTTATATAGGCCTTATTAAAGCAGAGATAATGCCATTCACTTTCTTCTTCTCCATAATTCCTAACAACTGTGAGACTTTTATGAATTAAGACCAGAGGAGTGAAGTAACTTGCCCCAAACCATATATTTCTAGTAACTAGCTGTGGAACCACCATTTAAATCTTGCCTTCTCTGGATGCAAAGTTTAGGCTTTTTGCACACATGAAATCCTCAGTGGGGAGCATATTATTGTCCAAAGCATCATGATTAATAGAAATATGTGTATAATATAGTACTCATTCTTACAGAACTCACAGTGTTGTACATCTTTCTACAATCACATTTATTGCAAATATGATGAATATATGTGTGTCTGGTATGTGTGTGATTATTTAGAGTGGTAATTATTTTCTTTCATATGGGAGATTGATGCCTTTAATTTGCTCACACTGAAGGGACAGCAAATTGTCACCTCTTTATTTGCAAGTGATTTCTTTTTTTTATTCTTTCCCCTGTCCTGTTTCCAGATGTTTTCCTGGTTTCTATCAGAATCCGTGCCCTTTGATGAAATAGTATTCTCTCGATGATTCTGCTCTGTGAGTTATTAGTCCTAGCGGCCATCCAAACAATTTTACCAAGTGTCGCATTTCGCCTAAATTGATACTAAAGCCGTTTAACATAAGCTAATTAAAATTTGGATGTCCTTCATGAACATGCCACATGATTGATGGTGATGAGCTCCATCACCATTACAGAGTACATTATTTCTGTAGATGTGCTTTACAAAGCATTCTGGAGATATTTATTATGTCTACATGAGCATGTAGGCTAATACATTTATTCTGTTTAAGAATAATGATTTTAATATTAGAGTAATGTGTTATGAGCTCCATTCTAAATCCCTCTAACATTACACTTGCTCCTTTAGGTTCCTTTTCTTTTTGTTCTCACAGATAAGAGTGTAGAAGATGTGAACCACTTCCTGGGAATAAGATAACATATGTGAAGCTAAAGTCACTGGGTCTGCAAGACTAAATATGGTTTTGAGGTCAATTTCAAATTAGGTTTTTATTTTGAAGGAAGATTGTATCCATTGTAGTAAACTTTGTTAAAGATATCACAAGTCTCTCCAATGATATGTTGCTTGCTAGTGATTTTGCTGAGAATAGTGTCTGGAGAAGAGACTCTAGAGTCTAAATTAGAATATTATTCTTTAGACAATGATAATTTTCCATCTTTTCACTTCTCTGCAGTGTATGATTGAAAGAATCATGAATGTGAAAGAGAAACTTGGTTTTTGGTTTTCTGTCATCCATACTCTCAGAAGTAAGAAGTTGAATCTTCCTGGGACAATTGAATGACAATTTATGACCCTGTCATAAAACTAGAAGGAAAAAAGAAATGATAAGCTATGGAGTCAAACTTGGCTTCAGTTTACTTATGAATGAAATAGATACAATAATAATATCAGCTCCCAGGAATAGTTTAAGGATTCTACAAGGTAATGCATATAAAGGGCTTAGCATAGTTCTTGGAACTTAGTGTTGACTGAATGCAAAGATGATGTTGAAGATGAAAGTGGAGATCAGCAAAATTTGTAACATATTCCTTATAGTTATGGCTTGTGCCAATATGCCACTTAGTAGGACCAAGAACAGGCTAGACTAGTGCTCACTCATGCCCTGTCTGCTTTGTACACAGTTGCAAAGGTCTGAGCCTTTTTTTTAGGTTTCTGGAAATTCTTTGGAAATAAAATCATTTCCTTAGCTCTTATTCTAGAAGGTTCCTTTGTGTCCTCCCCAAATCACCATTGCTTGAAGAATAGATAAGATATTTAAGAATCTTCCCACCAAACCTGTAAGGACTAATTGTTGGGGTTGAGGGGGAAGCAAAGTGCTCAACTGCACAGGCCAGGCAAAGTTCCGGAATGGCTCTCCAGTGGTCTGGCAGCATTAAAGTTCTGAATAGTCACAACTCAATGTGGTTGGTTTTTCTATCTGTTCTCTTATTCATCCTTTCTTCACTATTCTGCGGCATAAGCATTGCAGTGCACCATTAGCCAGTTTCCAAGATTTCTTTGCCACATTGTTGCCTTTCATTCTCCAGTGAAATCTCCTAGCTAGCCAATTGTATATTCTCATATATTCACATAGTTCTTCGTGGAGAGTCAAGTACCCACTGCTCTTATTACCAGGAAACATTTGTAGCTAACCAGAACCTTGCTGGGGAAAAGCACTTGAAGAACCACAAAGAAGTAACATCCACTGGGTACAATGGCAGCTTTTAAACATGGCTTTACTCAATGTATAAGAATGAGAAAGAACAAGGATTAATAAAGCTACATGCAGTTTTCAGAATGATATAGTATAGCATGTCATGGTTATAATGTACAAAGGTAGCCATGTCATCTGGTCTATTTTACTTTGAACCTGTGCAACAAATATACCCCTTGTTTTATATTGCCACTGTTTTGTGGTGGACTCTCCTTTGCTTCTGGCTCATGGGTGCAAGCAACAGAAAACAATATTGTCCACATTAAAAAAAAAAAAAGAAGAAGAAGAAGAATTTAGACAAATGGTGTCTGTTGCTTCAAATTGTTAAGATGCCTGGGTACGTTAGAGGGCAGAACAATGATCTTCCTAAAGTACTCTAGAGCTGCAGGTGCCACCGCCAATGGTGTATCCCCACTACACCGCTTCCATGATTCCCTGTTAGTTGGGAACAGATCTTAATTGCTCCTTTAACACTATGTACCTTGCTCATTTCAGATTCACAGTCCAGGTAGGAACATCCCAGAGGCTAAGTTTATGTTAAAATTGAGTTCTGACAACAGTGGGATAAAAAAAGGGAAGACTTTTTTCCCCTTTTCAGATTCTAGATCAGGAAGGGTTGTACTACATCTTGAGAATATTCACAGAAAGGCAATTACTCTAAAATGAGAGTGGGAGGAAATTTTGGATACTGGACAGCCTAAATAGATAAGAATATCTACTTTCATTGTCTCTTGAGTCATTCTGAGTTCTCTCTTCTAAGTGAATTCACCATGCTGTCGTCAGAGTGAATTTTATACAACGCATAGAAGGCCATCAGCCCTTTTAGCTCTCTTTGAATTGTACCCATGAGGGTTACATACCTTTTATGTTGGCTTGCAAAATCTTTTCACATATGACCATGATGAACGGTTCATACCTAATTTCCTACTACACCAGGCTCTAAAGGACACCCTCCAAGTCTTAATTAAAATATTTCCTCTTTCTTAAACATGCTGATGAGTTCATAATCTCTGCGTTTTGTTTGTGCTGTTGTTTCCCTGATTAACAGAAGTTTAAACTCGTATTTATTCAAGATCGAGCTCAGAGATCTCTTCCTATATCACCTCATTTTTGACTAACAGAGATAGAAACTGGCACTCTCTCCTCAGGGATGTGAAAGGAATAGGGACAGGTATAGCTATAATAACCCTTAGACAAATGACCGGGGGGAGGGGGGGAGAAGGAAGTGCATCAACATGTGGAGTCTTGCCACTAGGTTTTACTAACTTGAAGACAGACACCGTATCTAAATATATTCTTTTAACCCATTAAAAAATGATGAAGCCAGTAAGGGGTTCTATGAGCCTCTTACACAAATGAATGACAGGATAACTTTTTGAATTCTGGCAGAAAAAAAAGTGGCTAATGGATTGGTATACATTAAGGCAAAAAAAAAAAAAAAAAAAGAATAATTTAGGAAACTGCTAAGTAGTCCAGGTGATAGGTAATGAGTAGCAGGGAGAGTTTACAGAGGGCTTTGAGAGTTTAGTTTGAGGAAATTGAAAGAACTGGGTTCTTCCACATTACAGCAGGTTTACGTAAAAAACTCATTTAATGAACATTTCAAAGTATTGCTTGTATGGGACCTTGTAACTGAAATTCCTCACCTCTATCCCAAATTGATCACTTAGGCAAGTTATGTCAGAAAAAGACAGAACGTGGTGGAAACACCAACATCTGTTTCTGACGATTTACAGCTAACCCTCAACCACACAAGAATAGCTTTAAAGAACTTTGGATGATTCCCACTGGTGGGCATTGGCATGGGAATATCAATTTTCAACCCTACAGGAAAATAATTCTAAGTGGGGGTTTTGTGCAACTTCGAAGATTCATCCTGGTGATAATTGCAGGGAATGAGAGTTATACCTTGGAAGATAAGATCCTATCATCAGTGTGGTGATTGACAGGAAATTATAGTGGTGTTGATGACAGATCTATAATTACATTACAAATATTTATCTCCAGAAAATCCTCCCTGAATTGCTTCTCATATGGTATGACTTCTCTTCCCCTCCTTCCTTTGTTGAGATCTATTGCAAGTGACATCAAATTTACAGTCCTTAAAAAAAAAAAAAAAAAAAACCTAATATGATTAAAACTTGGATAATAAGTGATCACCTGATCTGAAGGCAGATCTTCCTGGTTTTATAAACTTTGCCTCCAAGAAAAGTAGCAAATGCAGGCATAAATGCCATCTTGCTGAAATCCACACGTACTGGAAAAGAATTGCTCTCAAGTTCTCCAGCGGGAACATTTAGCTGACCACACATCTGTTGACTGGAGCTTGCATTTCAGCTCCCAGTGCCATGTACTGGGCACCAGGGGAAATACGCAGGACACAATGATACATTGAAGCTAATTTTCAAGCTCCATCAATTCTATGAAACAATCTATCAAATTCTATCAAAATAATCTCTTAAATCTATCCCTCTTTTGATATCTAATTGTTTTGCTTTAACCAGGTCCTTGACTCTATTCATTTGGATTATTGCAACAGCTCTTTGACTGGCCTTCCTGCCTCCAGCTGACAGATTTTGCTGCTATAGTTAGATCCAATCATGGGCATTTGGGCTTAAATATCTATGTTTAGGAGATAAGATAGCTTTTCATTGCCTCCTACATGAAATCCAAACTCCGCACTCTGGCCTCTATCACAGATGTAATGTAAATCCACTATGTATCAATTATGTAGTTAATGGAAAATATGACTACCATACTTTCAATTCTGGGATGCAAGGGAAAGGCTTGTAGTTTATACTTATTGCTTCATATTACATCCTCACAACAGTATTACATCCAGGTGCCATGACTGTGCTGCTGTCACAGATCGGAAAACTGACGCATACAAACAGTCATCCCTAACCCCAAGGCTCACAATCGCCATTCAAATGCGTGTCTGCCTATTGCTCCTCCAGCCTGATATATCAGTACTTAGTGAAGAGAAACTGCAGGAAGGTTCTGTTGTTGTTTGTTTGTGGCTATTTGTGATACAAATCCTGTTTTCTTTCTTCGGCAGAGGTATGCACAAAATGAAAGCCAAATAAATACCTATCGCACTGTGGCATTTATGGTCTTGAGTTTATCCAGGTCAAGTGGCAGGAAGTAAGTCACTAATAACAAGGAATAGAGGTTGTGTTTGCAGCCAGGTACATTATGTTACGGCAAAATATCTTCTCAACCATTTCGCTTGGTTATTGTCATTTCTTCCAAGAAATCAATGCTATTGGAGATGGATGGCAGCAGGGACCTGGCAGGTATGATTGCACTCTGAAGAGCAACCTCTTTCCATAGCTGTGCTTTTAAAAGTGACAATTTCCTCTCCAAGAGCAAAGGTCATGCAGTTCTCTGAATCGCCAGGTAAAAGCCAGGGCCCATTGGCTGATGTGACCCCTCCTACTCACTTGGAAAAATTAGAAGGTTGTTGGAGACAGGTGTCATTGGAGGTTTAGTCATTACTTTGCCAGAAGTCCCTTTAAATTAGAAACTAATGTGATTCCTTCAGCAGTGTTATTTAGAGCTAGCTGCAGGTGGGGGAAGATGGGCCACAGAAGGAATTTGATTTTGCTTGTCATTAATTTTTAATCTGCTTTAGAGCCATCTTTAATTTCTCTTCGTAGTTTTCATAATTTTCCTTTGACTATGAGGTAACACTGTTCCTTGATTATCAGTCCAAGGATAAAAGTGATTATTTATTTCAGATATATCAATCCCGGCATGCTTTGGGCAGACTTCCTGAGAGTCTGCGAGGGAAGAGACATCTGTGTTCTGTGCCTACTAACCTGAAAATGCAGAGTTGTTAAAGCCTGGCAATAAAAATCCAACTGAAGGGGAATTACTTTTCTCTGGATTGTTCCCCGAAGATAGAACATTGGGAATAAATGGATGCGACTCGGAAAAATCTGTATACCACGGTCTGTGTTGCCTGCCAACATTACTTACTACTCCAGTGGTCTCTTTCACATTTCTTAGAGTACTTCACTACTTCCTGCCGTCCTTGTCTTTCACGGTAGCTCTGAAGATAGCTTCTACACTGTCTCCACACCTCCCCTGGAGTTGTGCTTCTAAAAACACAAATTGGATTATGCCAGTCCTCGCCCGAAAGCCTATCAGAACTTCTGTGTGGTTTCAGGCTGCATACAGCCTTTTTGAGAAGGGCGCTCAGCGTCCGGTAACATCTGCTGCTGGGCCATCTCTCTCGTTTTGTCTCTTCACAACATCTCTTGGGTTAGGAGCCAAGTGTGTATCTTCTGGCCCTTTCCAGGGCACAACATTATCTTTTGACCATTTTATTTTTTTCTTGGTACCTACCTCTTTTCTTGGATCCGAGAGAAACCCGGATAAGTCAGTTTAAGGAGGTGGAGATTGGTCATCAGAAAGATACTAGAGCTTCTGACTGAATTGAAGGCTCAAGAAACAAACCATGCAAAGGGCAAAAGTACTGCTTTACCCAGAGAAGAGAATCCTGCCAGATCTCTTTCTGGCAGGAGTCTCTGCCTCCCACTGTCTGCTGGCATCCCCCGCTCTCACTGAACACTGGCTTCTCCCCTGTGGTGTGTTGAGAAGCAGAGCTGCCAACACATGCGGAACATCACGGTCTTATGCTTCTGTCACTAGAAGTGGTGACTCTCTTTTACAGTTCTATTTTTAAAACCCCAGAAAGTACTTGAGTTGACCCATTTGGATCAGTAGTGTATTAACTTCTGAATTAATTATTTGTAGAGGTGGGGACAGCAAGATCCTATTAAAATGTGGGCAATCTTGCTGAAAACTTTTGGTTGAACTGAGAGAGGAATGGTTGACCAAAATCAAGAGGGGGTGAGCAGTGAGGGAGACAGAGAAGGGTTTATACTCCAAAGAGAGACATCCTCTTAACCCTTCAGGGCTAGCCGAGGCATCTCCTCTCCCACACAGACTCGATCATTCTGTATTTTGTCACTGCTTTGTAACTCCTGTTTTCTCTTGAGAATGAAGGCAGAGAAAATTATTGGATTACAATATATATTTTTAAATTCTTATATAGATGTGTGTATACATAAAAACAGAAATATTATTGAAAATATTCTGTGAACAAGTATGAAGTTTGAAGTATGAAGTATGAAGTTTGGTGGTCTGGGAGGAGGATGACATCAACTTTATAGCAGTGAAAGTTGGGAGAGCTTAATTTTTGTATGTTTTTGGGAAATGGGTTGAAATATGCATAATTTACCTATTATTATTATATTTTACTTTTACCTTTCCTTATTTCACTTAGTGCCACAACTTAAGCGTTCTATGCTATTAAAAACATTTTGTGAATGAGTTTTTTGGCCACTTAATATCACATTGTGTAGTATGGTTAAAGATTCTTCTGTTGCTGAAAATTTATTTAGACTTAATTGCATTTTTAAACTAAGGAGTAAACATGTTTGGAGAAATTACAATATTGAGGTTTCTCCCTTGACATGAATTCCTACAACTAGAGTTACAGGGTCAAAAATACATGAATGCTCTTAATTCACATTGACAACTTCTTTCCTAATGAACAATCTTGATAATAGTGTGTAAATGTATTTCTTTTACCAGATAATTGCTAGAGTTTTGAATTATTTTAAGCAATGATTTGAAAAAAAGAAAAATGAGTATCATATTTTTTCATTCACGTTTATTTATTTATCCTTTTAGAAGGTTTCCCATACGTTTCTGGATCACTCATCTCTTATCCTCTGAATGGTACATGTCAGTTACCACCGCAAAAAGTTATAACACAAACATTAAGATTAATGATTGTGTCTGCAATTACAGATTTATGCATTTATTAATAGCTTTAGTGACTAAAGTTTCTTCTCTATTTTTTGTTTTAAGTTTCCTTTTGTTTTTGTCTTTTTAAAGCTTTATTTTCATGCCAGTTAGTTAGCATACAATGTTACATTAGTTTCCATTGTATAATATAGTGATTCAACAGTTTCCCATATCACCTGGTGCTCGTCACAAGGGCACCTCTTGTTGTTTTTTAGTGTTTCACCACTTCTAAAAAATGGAAAATCTCTCCTGTACAGAAGTATTTTAATTCAAAGCTCCAAATTACTGAATTTATTTTTCCCAGAACCATAATTATCATACCTAGGAATCATCTTATATATTTGGTGAGTGAGACAGTTCCATGCTATGTTTGGATTTTGCCCACAAATTTCTATTTTAAGAACTGACGGGGATTACAAGAACTAAAGAATCTGATGAAGAAAAGAGCTCAGGTGTAGGAGGAGGAACAGGAATCTTTTCCTATCCCAATCTTTGACCAGTCACTTCTTTCCTAGAGACCATAATTCCTTCGTAGCTCAAACAAATTAGTTATGTTGATGACCCAAGTGTTCCTTCTGGCTCAAACATTTTATGCTTCTACATTGACAGCACTCCTTGGCAAATTATGTGCAGCAGAAAAAGACTCAAGGAGACATGGAACAAATATGGCAATTGCCTGAAGTGGTCACTGTCCTGGGATCCATGTAAAAGTGATTATTTTCCTAAGAAATTTTTGAGACCTCTGGTATCCATGTTCTGGGCATGCTATAGAGAAGTACCGCAAACTTGGTGGTTGGAAACAACACAAATTCATTCTCCCGCAGTTCCCGAGGTAGCATATCTGAAGTCCAAGTGTCAGTAGGGTTAGGCCCCCTCTGAGGCTCTGAGTCACATCTTTGCTTGCTTCTTCCCAGCTTCAGCTGGTGGCCATTGGTCCTTGACATTCCTTGGCTGGAAACTGTCACTGTGGTCTTTGCCTGTGTTATCCCACGCTTTCCCTGTGTGTCTCTGTTTTCACACAGACTTTTTCCTTCTTCTTCATAGAATACCACTCATATTGGGTTCATGAAAATCATTCTCTCAGGAACCAGTAGTAAGGACTTCAATATAGCTTTTGAGGGGAAAGAGTTCTACCCATAGTATCACCCCCCCCACACACACACACAAACCCCTATATTTTTAGTGAATTAAAGACGCCCTCCTGCAGGAGCAGGAATGGAGCCTGAAAGTCTATGTAGGATGACTCCTGCTGGCATTGCAAACTATTCAATCCACTAGTAGGTGTTCTTGGCCTGAGGGCGTGCATACATCAGCTCTTAGATGAGAGAGGAATGAGAGTGATGTTATAACGAAGAGGGGAAGGGCCACCAGGATGGCTCAGTGGGTTAAGCATCTGCCTTTTGCTAAGGTCATGATCAGGGTCCTGGGACTGAGTCCTGCATTAGGCTCCCTGCTCAGGAGAGAGCCCACTTCAAACCAAAACCTCTAAGAAGAGAAAACACATCCAGGGGGAAATTGAGCAATTAAGGATTGACTTAACGTTTTGTGACTGTTGTCATAACTGAACAAAAATTAACTCCTCTCTGGAAATAAATGGGAATTAATTTGTCAATGTCTTAGGCATATAAAAGATAGAACTGGATTTGAATTCACTCAGAGTTATGTGACTTGGAGTCCACATTCCTAACTGTAGCATTCTAGCTGTGCTACTTAACATCTCTGAACCTTGGGTGCCTTATCTGTAAAATGGGATAATAATCTCCTTCAGGGGATCATTGTGGAAGAATGAGATGCCTGGCATGTTATGAAAAACTCCATACATTTTCATTTTTATTGTGGGATCCTTTTGCTCTTGACATTTTTCAATACTTTCTCATCCGATTGGCGGCTCCTTGCGGAGAGGGACTTTGGTCTCTCTGTGTCTTAGATAGAGTCCGCGTCCAGTACTAGTTGAATGACTGAGAGAATGAACAATTCAACAAGCTGTCCCCAGAGTTTCCAGGCAACCTGCACAGAATTGCAACCACAGTCCGGAACATTCCAAGTGCTTTTTCTTCCTATGACGTCTGTCAAAAGAATGAACTGAACATGAAGACAAAGACGAGAAGAAGGGAAATTACTTATTACATTACCTGGGTGCCATAAAGTAGAAAACAAGTGTGGGAACTACAGAGAAGCAATGTAGGGCCCTGGAGAGACTGATGAATTGAGTGCTTATTTGTGGAAGAGGGTTTGGGGCCACAGACTGCAGGTTCCCTTCACTGTGAGAGCTTGATTAGACACGATGCCAGGTATTTCCACCCGGTTTGACCCTCCGGAGTATTTGTGATGCCATGTCCCTGCTTTCATAATTCCTGTGCACATGAGCTCAGTCTGAAGAAACACCACAATGTTACTATGTGGGAAGAGTTGGGCAGTTTTTTTGTTTGCTTTTTTTTTTTCTAAGATTTTATTTATTTATTTGACAGAGATCACAAGCAGGAAGAGAGGCAGGCAGAGAGAGAGGGGCAAGCAAGCTCCCTGCTGAGCAGAGAGCCTGATGAGGGCTCGATCCCAGGACTCTGACATTATGACCTGAGCCAAAGGTAGAGGCTTAACCCACTGAGCCACCCAGGCACCCCAGCGTTAGGCAGTTTTTCAGTGTTCATTCTCTAGCCCCAAAGCTCACACTTTCAGCAAAGTGTGAGAAAAGGACAGTTCTGAAACTGCACCAGTGACTGCTGCCACAGGGCCGTGAGGGGAAGCTGCCCAGTGAGCCTGGCAGAGGGGCTCTGGGGGTCAGGGGGATCAGTAGGCCTAAGAACAACTGGAGTTAAATGCTTTTCTGTGATCACATCTAATGTTTCCTGCTGGCTTTGCTCTAAAGATCCTTCTTCTCTTTCACCTGTCTTATCTGCTTATTTTTTAAGTCGGATAGCAACTTTCTAGGATGCTGTCATAAGAGTAAGAGAGAATTTGGAACAGGGTCAGAAGGAATCATTAGTATCCCAGGGGTTTTTTTGTTTTTGTTTTTGTTTTTTGGTCTGCTCAAGGTGGAGGTAGAAGGAGAAAAAAGTCATTCCGTCCTCGAGGGGTGTCCGCTCCTGGGAACATGGAAGGGCAGTTAATATTTATTGAATTGCATCATGATTGTTTTATCAGTAAATCCACTCATCAACCCCACAAAGTAGGTTTTCTGAGCTCTGTTTTAGAAATCAGGAATATGAGACTCAGAGAAGTTAAGAATCATGCTCTTGGCCACAAAAGGTGGTGCGGCAGAGTCTGGTTTAGACCAGGTTTGTTGACTGTGTTATGTCTCCTTGCACATGGGGAAGTAGAAAAGATTGTGCACCAAAGCAGAAATGATTTAGTACCTCCTATGTACATGTACTGTGGTTGGTGGATATATGTACAGATGAGCATATAAACCATGAAACCTTTTGTGAGTATTTTATTTATCAGGTACCTTCTTTTATCATAGTACCTTCTGTATCTAGCACACTATCTGACTTCTAATAGACAACTAATACAGTTTTATTGAATGAATTCATATCACTAACCCAGCCTTTAGTATTTCTTTTCTTTTTTTTTAAAGATTTTATTTATTTGACACACACAGAGAGAAATCACAAATAGGCAGAGAGGCAGGCTGAGAGAGGGGGGAAGCAGGCTCTCCGCTGAGCAGAGACCCTGATGCAGAGCTCGATCCGAGGACCCTGAGATTAGAGGCTCAACCCACTGAGCCAGCCAGGTGCTCACTGAGTATTTATTTTCTAAATAGGTAGTGATGCCTTAACTTAATTATGATGTGAATAAGGATTTGTCTGTTGAAAGAAAAAATCATCAGTGTGAATCAGGAGTTAACAGGGAGAGATCCCTTCTGGATGAATCTGTAGGGAATCCTTCATGAAGTAGGTGGAAAATTAACTGGCTTTGAAAGGTAAACACTCACCAGGTAGAGATAAAGATTGGATGGGAAAGGTCTTCCCGGTGACCTACAGAGAGGAGCCCGTGGGCTCACATTTCTTGAGTACTCTTCATATGGCCGCGATTGCAGATGAATAATAAAGGCTAGCTCTATTCCCGGAGATCTGTTTACCCCTGTATGAGTTTCCTGGGTCTGCTATTACAAATTACTACACACCAGGTGGCTTCAAAGAATAGGAATTTGTTCTCTCATAGCTCTGGAGGCTAGAAGTCTGAAATGCAGGTGTTGGCAGGGCATGTTGTCTTAGGGAAGAATCCTGCTTCCTCTTCCCGGCTTCTCTCGGCTGCAGCGATCCTTGGCCTGCTTGGCTTGTAGATGTACCTACCACGCCAGTGTCTGCTTCTGTCCCCACATGGCCTTCTCCTCTGTATATCCATGTCCACATGTTCTTCTTAAAAGGACACCAGTCATTGCAGGAGGACCCGCCCTCAGCCAGCATAACTCTGTTTTAACTTGGTTACATCTACAAAGACCCCATTTCCAAATAAAGTCACATTAAATGGTCCCAAGTACATTTCCAGGACTTTCGGGGAGAGAATGCTGTTCAACTTGGTACAGTCTTTGTGATTATTGGGACAATAATAAGGCAAGGATTTGAATGAGGTCGGTGTGATCTACCTTTCATAGGACCTGTATGTATTGAGATGTCTGTGTCCTGCCTAATTGAAATTTGGGATCTGTCAAAACTTTGTGGTATTTCAGCTTACCCCTCACTGCTGTCTGACAGGTGCCTCAGCAAACATTTTGCTGTTTCTCTCTCCCCAACTCCATTCTGGCTGTGCTGGTTCTCACCGGCTGCGTTAATGAACACTAAATTCTCCCTGCCCTGTAGTCACTAAATCAGGCTCTTAATAACATCCTATTAGTTGTATAAAATAAGGATTTGAAGCAAACCAGATAAGGTTTGAGGTTTCTTTTTTGGTGTTTTTATTTTATACATTTTAATTAAATTCACATTGATTTGGAAAAACAGATTTATTGAGACCTTAACACCCACATAACATACATAACCGAGTTAACAAATCTCGATAAACTTTTTTTGGAAATCAGTTGACTTTTGATTAAAAACAAATATCTGTTTTAATATATCTCAATGAAATAAAATGTTGAGTGTAGGTGGACATTTTAATTAAGCTGGACTTATTCTTATACCTAACTACCTTGACCCAGAATTGCTTACCACAGCCTTTTTCTTTAAGGGGAAAAAAAAAAAAAAATCAGACATGTCCATTCTTCTGTTTACCACAGTAAGTGAGGAAAGACAATGGCATTTTTAAATCTGCATGGATATTTCCTCAGTGGGGAGCCTGCTTCTCTCTCTGCCTCTGCCTGCCACTCTGCCTACTTGTGTTCTCTCTCCCTCTCTCTCTGACAAATAAATAAATAAATAAATAAAATCTTAAATCTGCATGGATATCAAATAAAAGCTGCTTATGGCCCACCTTCTTACAATCTCCTCATTGCCAGCAAAGCCTTCCGAGACCGCCCTGTATAAAGTTTTTAATCTTTCCAGCCCATGTGTGTTTTCTTTATATAAGTGAGTCAAAATCATGCCATTTAACTGTGTACTTCTTTGTTTGATACCAGACCTCACTCCCAGTTATAAACCCCACGACAGCATCACGGATGGAACTAATGTGTCCGCCACTGCACCGAGAACAGGGCCTGGTGGACATCTGTCCCTCTTCCTTGTCATCTTCTTACATTCATACATTCCTCTCTATAGGACTCTAATCACTGATCAGCTGAGAGGTCTCTGTGCTCTACTAAAATATGACTTACTTGATGTTTGGCATCCTGTCACGTGCCCCTGTTTCATCCCAACATCCAATACCAGGTCTTATGCTCAGATCCTAGTAGATGCCAATAAATGCTTGCTGAAAGGAAAAAAAAAAAAGAACATGCTGTGTATGAAATACTGGAGTCCAGTGTATAGTCAGAACTTCTCTAGGCTTCTGCCATTCAACTGGAGGCGGGGTAATCTTGCTCCACACGCCTTAAACTCTTCATATTACCTAAGTCCACCTTAAGAATACACAGCTGTATTTCCTAAAAGCTTGATCTATATCCTTTTGTTTGATATTGATAAACTGTTGACACCTTGTTTCATTGGACATCTAAAAATAAATTGTGCCCAGGGCATCATAAATTACTACCTTCATATTATTTGTACAATGTCAACACTCTGCAGGAGGTTGTTACAGCAATAGCCATAGGAGAAGAGAAAAGACTAGAGAAGGGATGGAGCCACTATATCTGTGAACCCCTTTAGGAGAGACCAGGCAGGCAAGAATAGGTTTGTTTGCACCAGAATTAATAGAACTAAAATGCCTTTACTTCTAGATAGTAACTACAAATTGCGATTTTTTTTTTTTTTTTTGTAAAGAAACTAGAACTACCAGATAGATATTCAGGTGACAATCTGAGCATATGTTCTATTTCAGGGACTATGCTTGGCAAGTGAATGATTTTATGGTATCCTATTACTTATTGCACAAAAACTCTGGTAATTAAATGTTACTAGCTCCCTTTTTCATTGAGGAAACTGAGCCTCAGAGAAGGTATACAACCGACCTAGAATCACACAGAGAATAATGTATAAAAACAAGTTTAGAATTTTGGAACTCTATCTCTAAATACAGGTTTTTTTTTTTTCTTTGAACTCTTCTGATGAATATGACAGTATAGACTGGATTTATAAGCAGATACTGGTGACAGTCTAACCTGAAAACACCTGATTGATATTTACAAGGCTAGGTGGAGTTCAGCTCAAGAAGGTCAAAGATCCAGACAAAACATTTGACATCTACTAGATAGTAGATCAATAAATTATACCATAATTATAAAAATACAAATCCAGCTAGCAGAATTTATACACAGCACAAAGCTAAACTAAGCTATGTCTTAAGCAACTGATATCCCATGAGGGGGAGTGGATTGCCCAAGGTCATACCACTAATACATAGGAGGCCTGGGATTCCAGTTTTGGATAGACATTTCAGAATTATCTCTTAAGCACTAGCCATTTATACCAGGAGGGACATCCCATTTAGCTGAAACCCCTAGTCCCCAGTCTCCATCCCTCGGGTTGATAACTGGGCTTGTCAGTTGGTTACATTTTTTCCTCTGACATTTCTTTCCTTCATTCCCTTATCACCATCATCTCTTGATTGACAACCCCGAAAAGACTGTGCAAAAGTATCCCCTTGAATTTGCTAGAGCAGTCTCCTGCCTGCCTGATATATGTGTCTGTTCAAAGTGTGGCACAAATGTTTGGTTAAAGATAATGACCCAGTCTGAAAATTACTGTGATAAAAATGTCATGTAATTTTCCAGGGTGACTTTGAAGTAAGGCGTACCATATAAATGTGGGGGATTGAGAGAGCCAGCTATTATTTTCTTCCTTGATGAGCACTAAATTAGTGTCTTCCTCAGCACCAATGCAGTGGGCAGTTTCCATGTTGTTAATTTCTTTCCTCTTCTTGTGGCTGGGCTAAAGCAATACCAAAGACCATCCCAGAGCAGTAATTCCCAGGAGCATGGATTTTTTTTTTCCCCCCCACAACTCACTGCTTCAAATAGTTGAAAGGACACAGTTTGAAGCCAGGCAGAACCTTATTGGAATATCAGCTCTGTGTGAATTTACAAGAACTATGTGAGCCCCCATATTCTGTCCTGTAAAATCAGACTTTTTTTATACGAGCATTAAGTGAAACAAAATGTGTAAAATAGTGGCATATAAAAGAGCGCCTTTCAATTATTAGTTTGAAACAACATTTTCTTTTTTGAAATACAGATTCTTGGGCCTTGCCCAGTGAGATTCTGATTGCCCAGGAATCTACATTTCTAACAACATTCTAGGTAATTCTAATGTAGGCTAAGCAGTGCCATGCTTTAAGAAATACTGGCACTGAAGGATAGAATCATTATAATAACAACATGATTACTGTACTTCCTGTGCTGCGTGTAAGGCCTGTGCATTAATCTACTCAGCACTTGGCATAAAACATGACATCATACTCAGTAGATGCCAGGGTTGGCCATTCTCCTCTTTTTTTTTTCTCACTCATTGTTTTCTAGGGGGAGTTCTTAGAGAAAGAGTAGGTGTAAAGGATGATCAGTTGGAGGAAGCAGAGCTGGCTGGTCCGAGGCCAACTTAATGTTAATGCTTAAATGGGCATGAATTTTCATCTCTAGCGGGTACTCCCGGGAGGAATTTGCTTCCCGAATTGTGCCTGGTCTTTAGAAGTTACTCTGTCTACGTCAACTTTTGGGATTCTCCTTCCCCAAGGAACTGTCGTGGACCTGCCAAACTACTGTTTGAACAGCCCAACAATGTATCCACTGTCGTGGAATGATGGTGCTGTTTTCTCTGTGCCTTAATTGGAATAACACACAAAATCTTTAATATGCCTCTATCTGTTTTATGTTTATCTTTACACATTTTTCTGCTTTTCTTGGACTTCTCTGTACTATTACAGCCTTTCAGTTTAAATATGTTTTTTCTTCTTTCCATGACTCAAGTCTGTCTTTTCAAAGATGAGAAATTTGAATCATCAGGCCTAACTAATTCACTAGACCTTATGTTTGTAAAATCATTATGCTATTTCTTAAAAACAAACCAAAAAAAATGCCCACTAATATTAATATGCCCATTATATTATATAATGCCCATTATATTAATATTAATATACTGTTATAAAGACTGCTGTCATTTTCCTCATTCTCTCACTGTACAAATAGGCAATGAGTCAGGAGTATTCACAGGCCACATGCTATGTATGAAGAATTTGCTTTTCTTTTTTGAAATCTAATATTCAGTACGAAATATATATGGTTGACTGAAGTCAGTAACAGTGTTCTCTCTGAAGGTCAAAACTTCTGACTAGTGACTCAATCTAATTAAGTTAAGCTTAAGGTGATAATGTGTGGATTGTCAGTGGCTAGAACATTTATTCTTATTTTTTTTTTAAACCAATGTCCTTTAAAACAGTCAATTAACATGCCGCAGAGAAGAGTTTTCAGATAACTCGAGATTGAATTGAAAGGCTTTCCTTCCCCTGACAGAGCAGAGAGGTTGAGTACCTGACTTCCCTTTCAGAGTCAGTGATCCATGCAAGACTTCTGATTGGAAAGATGTGAACCTTTCCAGTCCTTCGTGTACATATAAATGGAGATGCTAAGGAAATTAGTCAGAGTCTGGCCAAGAAGAACTGAAGGAGAGAAGAAGCCTAACTGTCCTCCAATGTGCCCAACTGTCCCTGAAGTTTTACGATTTAAAGTTTTCTTATTAAAATCCTATATAAAGGAACTAGTACAGGATAGTATAATCTAAAGTAACTGCTGAGTCACCAAAACAAACAAACAAACAAAAAAAACCCCAAAAAAACAAAAAACACCAAAAACCTCTGCAAAGTAAAATCTTTTCTATATTATTAATATTTTATTTGAAATTTGTCCTGGCAGGCGCTTCTACTCAGAGAGCCTTAATAGAAAGCTGGCAGATATGATCAAGAACCTCTCTTTATATTAAGAACTCTTGGACACACACATTGCCTGTTTCTATAATTTTTAAATGTTCACAGAGAAAGATGAAAAGTAATAAGAATTTCTTAGGAATGAATAGCTCACCCATAAGACACAAGAAGCATAAGGACTTGAACGAAGTAGAAGAGCTAGAGAAGCTTCATCAGAGGAGGAGGTCTTGATGTAGTCCCCACACTCGGCCTCCTGAGAAGTCTGTTTATGTCTTCAGACTTTGATCCTCTTATTCTCATAATGAAGGTACAAACTAGAAGAATCGTAGGTCTCTTGTGCATAAAGGACTTGAATCTAAAACTTGGTAGGTAAGCAAATGAATGTTAGGTGTCTAATATGCGTCCGGTATTGTGGTGAGCCTCATCAAATACATTGTCCATACCATAACCTCATGGAGTTTAGGATCTACATGGGAAACCAGCAATAAATTGCAATATAATGATGAATGGGAAAAACTACTGAAAAGGAAAGGCATCAGTTCTGTGGAAGTATATGACAAAATGGATTGTCTGAGCTGCAGGACAATGAGGAAATGACACGGGAGAAAATCAGGGGGAACGCTCATGAGGTCATTGAAAAGGGAGTGAGTGCATTTATTTCAGGCAGAGGGAAGGCAGGTACAAAGACTCAATGGGAAGGAGGAGCAGGATAGAGCTGATCACTGACAAAAAGAGCAGAATGGTTGAATCAGACACACACACACACAAAACCCTCAAGACTCTGAGAAACAAACTGAGGGTTTTGGAGGGGAAGGAGGTGGGGGGTTGGGTGAGGCAGTAGTGGGTATTGAGGAGGGCACGTATTGCATGGAGCACTGGGTATGGTCTAGAAGCAATGAATTCTGGAACACTGAAGAGAAATAAAATAAAATGGGGGCGTGGGGAAGAAATCACAAAATGAGTACAGGACATGAGTCAAAGGGCACATCAGCAAGATTGGGAGATCTATTCTGTAACACTGGGAAGGCACTAAGGATTTAAACCTTTGCAGTCATGTCATGATGACATTGGCATTTTAAATATTTAGGGGGATGTTTGGAGGAAATATTGGAGTAGGACAAGAGTGGATCCAAAGAGCCCAGCTAGGAGCTTACCGTGCTCACTTTGTAAGAGGTGATAGTGGGTCTGAGAAGGAGAATGAAAATAGAGAAGAAGAAAATTATGTGGAGTGCAGACATGGATAGTGGGTAAAATCATGAGAGGGACAGGGAGTACAGGATTCCAGGGTGTCTGCCATTACAATTCCCTAGATGTTTTGGAAGAAATCATGAAGTGGACATGTTTAAATGCTTATTCCTTCCTCAGTATCTAAATGAATAATGGAGCAATAATCAGTTATAGAGACTTGAGCCCTTCCTCTATATTTTAAATATTGCCTCCTGTTTTAATTTCCATAAGGAGGCCTTCTTGTATACATAAAACCGATGAGAAAAGAGGAGGCCCTTTTCAAGAGGAGATATGAACATGTTGTGACATTTATGACAGAGCCATGGGTAAACACGATTTAATTATTTGTCTGATCTTATTTAAGTGTCTTATGTTCTCTGAGACTCAGTTTCTTTATCCATCAAGGAGTGAAATAAAATAATATCTAAACTTTTCCTACCTCTGAGATTCTGTTCTTTCTTAAGCCTCTTGCCAACTTCCCTTCAAAATCCTGTGGTCAGCCTCTGATTGTTGACCCAGTGTAATTCCCTGTGAGAGTAATGAACCACGGGCTTGCAGCTCTCGTGTGCATAGTATAGTGTGATTGAAAGACTCTGATCTCCCCAGTCACTGAGGACTGGAGAGAGACCCTGATAATCCTTAGATCTAGAGGAAACCAAAGCTGTTACAGCATGAGGGCCTCATCTTTCTTTACCGTAGATCTCATTTTCTGGGACACGCCTGGATCTGCTTTTCAGTCAGAAGCACACACACATCCGTTAATCAGCCATCACAGGAGATTGAATGCAGAGCTCAGACCATTACTCTCTTTCTCTCTCTCTCTCTTTCTCTCTCTCTCGTTAGCGCACATTAAACTATACCCCTTGGATTTATTTTTATCATTATTCTTTTTGTAAAGGAATGTCAAAGCCTAATTTCTCTATTAATATTGATGTGTTCAAGTTCTTGAAGCCAATTACTTTAGACAGTTGAAGTATTTAACCAATGCTTAGAAAATCTCAAGGATGTTAACATTAGGATCTGTGAGAATGATTACATGATGCATAGTGTTAAGGCATCTCATTCATTTAACAATTATAAAAGGAGAGATGTACCGTAAATTGTTATCATGACACTTTGAGGAAACCAATTCAAGAAAAACTACTTGGCTTGTATTTAGCGAGGACCCACAAAAACTCAAATAGTACTATTTAGCTTTTCAAGGTAAGGGTCAGAAGATAGGTCTTCTATTGTCCTGTTTTGCCTCCCCTCCAGCCCAACTAATCTGAATCTTGTCAATTACCGAGTCCCTCTGATTTTGCTTTGTAAATACATCTTGGATCCCTGACAGCTCTCCGTCTCTGTGGCCACTGTCTTCCTTCAGCCTACCATTACTTTTCATCCAAGTGTGGTAATAACTTTATAACAAACTTCTTGTCTCCATTCTTTACCCACACCAACCATTCTCCACAAAAAGTCAAAGCAGTTCTAACATGCGTTTTTTTGCCTAGAGACCTTCAGTAGCTTTTCATTTTTAGTGGGGGACGTCTGAGTCTTTCCTAGGTGCAGAGTGGCCCCTGGGATTCCCCCCCTGCCCTCTCTTCCATTCTCATCCTTTTACTGCCTGTCCTGCATGTACTGATCAGCTGAACATCACTGGTCAAGACAAAATCAAGGACATTTTCTGTCATCTCACTTAGAGAAATGTTCCAGGCTGAGAGAGCAACTTGGAATCCTAAAGGGCAGAACATCTTCAGGCAACAAAAAGGGACTTTCTGGTACTATAACGTAACAATGAGAGGGAATGAATCCAGAGATTTAAACAGAGGATAGATGATGAACTGTTCTAGAAATCGCATGAAGGAATAGGTGATGAGGTCATGTGATCACTGGAATGATTTATCCGGATGAACATTCCATGTCTATAGATCAGCTCCAAGAGAAGTGATACCATGATCAGAAACCTCTTTGGTATGCCTGGCATCAGAGCATGGGATGTCGGTGGTGTCAGGCTCACAGAATAATACCCTAACTCTCCACAACAGAGACAGGTCTGCAACCTGGACTCCGCAATTTATGCCTCTGGGTCTCCATGAATCATCTGTTGGCCCATTCTTCCCTTAGAGAGAGTGATATAATTTATGCTAAAGCAGCATTTGTCAAGTCAATACAACTAAAATTCCCTTGAAAAATCTTTAAGATCACCCATCCCTGGGGCAGTTTCCCATGGTTTTACCCTAAAAATATCCCTGATATATGTGATCTGATATATGTTGGAATGATCCCTTTTTGCATGCATCACTTTTCTACTCACACATAAATATGTGGCCCAGCTCTTGCCGGCAACAGGGATAGAGCCCGTCTAATGATTGAGGGAGGGATGAGATATATATATCATGATAGTTAAAAAGTAATGCAGAATATAAAATAACTGGGAAGAAAATAGTAGCATAGATGTTATCAGGCAGCTCCTGATAGATTACAGTGTGAGTGGCAGGGACAATAATTACAATAGGATTGGAAGAAGGGTCATAGAGAAGGCTTTGAGGAGGAGATGGATTTGCCAATGGGTTTGAAAGTACAGGCAGGCTTTGAATGGACAGAGACAAGAGGGACGTTCTTGGTAGGTGAGTCTGTGTGCTGAAATTACCTTTTTAAACAGATGAAAAATTCTATCTCATATACAGTGAGGTTCTTTCTTAGACAAATGATGCAGCCGGTCCTACAAATGGGACTTCCCCAGCTGTCAGGGGGTTCCACAGACTGAACAAGTGATGGGCAGGTTAGAGGAGACAACAGTGAAAGGCCTGTCTTTTTGCTAAACTCAAGAAAGGCATCAGCCTGGAACTCGTCAAGGGAAAGATGTCATTAAAGTGGGGATAAGCTGTTCCTGAGGCTGCCTGCCTCGGTCTTCTCACTTCCCAGGTTCTTTCAGGATTTCGCAAATACTTGCTGAGTGACTACTCCGTGCCAAATGTGGCCGTCATTCTTGATCTGCATCTGACCACCTCCGGCTGTTCTTCATACCTTGTTCTGAGAGGCATTGCCTTTCATTCCTGTCCCCGCACAGTGAGAATGAATCAAAGCCACGTCTTTATAAAGAGACCTGGACTTGACTGCTAGCCTTTTCTCTCATTATCTCTGTTATCTCTGCCCATTTCCTGATCATCTCTGAATTTCAATTTCCTCCTCTATAAAACAGAAGTGAGAAAGCTTGTCTTATCCATCCCACCAGCAACCTTGGTAAGGCAGGGTTCTCAGTGCTGAGTGTACATTAAAACAATGCCTGAGCAATTAAAAAACAAAATAAACACACACAAAACAAACAAACTTCAGCTTACATCCCATCTCTAGAGAGACTGACTTAAGAGAACTGAGTGGGGAGTGAGCATCTGTATTTGTTATATTTTCTCCACGTAGTTCTAACTGTCATCAGAAGTAAGAAAGCTAGAGATTAAACTACATAAAGTGGCAAGTACTATACTTAATCACAAGACAAGTGCTTTTTATTTTTTCTCCAGTTTTCTTTTTTCTTTTTTTTTTTTAAGAGTTTACTTATTTATTTGAGAAAGAGAGAGCAGAAACAGGGGGAGGGAGAGACAGAGGGAGGGAGAAGCAGACTCCCCACTGGGCAGGGACCCTGACATAGGGCTTGATCCCAGGACTCTTGGATCATGACCTGAGCTGAAGGCAGATACTTAACTAACTGAACCACTCAGGTATCCCTTTTTCTCCAGTTTTGATATCATAACTGGAAAAAAAGGACCTTTGAAAGATACTGATCTATAAAAGAGTGTATCTGGGGGCTTCTGTCTGTTAGGCAACCGAGGCTTGACCTCAGTTCCAGTCTTGATTTCAGGGTCATGAGTTCAAGCCCCATGTTGGGCTCTACACTGGGCATGGAACCAACTTAAAAATAATTAAAAAAAAAAAATAAAAGGGGAGTTATATCTGGATTGTATAAATAACATAATTCAGTAAGACAAATGACCCAATTAATGATAGTTAAAATATTTGAATAGATATACAGATATGAGAAACAAAATAAGTGAATAGAATGCCCAAGAAATTATACACAAAATAATTAACCATTAGAGAAATGCAAATTAGAACCACCGTGCACTATCTGAAATGCCTAAAATGAAAATCATGGACCATACAAGCTATTGATAAGATGTAGAACAACCAAAACGCTTGTACACTACTGGTTGGAACATGAAATGGTACCACTATGTTGGAGAACATTTTGGCAGTTTCTCCCACTGTTAAGTACTTGTATATTATATGACCTGGCTGTATTAATCCTAGATACTTACCTAAGAGAAACAAAAATATATGTCCACATGAAGGCAGTGTTACAAAGCAGCTCTGTTTGTAACAGCCAGAAACTAGATGCAACATGAATCTCCATCAATAGATGAATGAATAAACAAATTATGCCACATCCCTACAAAAGAACGCTGTTCAGCAATAGAAGTAAACTATTTTGGTATGCACAACAATATCAGTGGATTTTAAAATAATACTGAGTGAAATACCAACAAAAAGTAATACATACTATCTGAGTCCTCTTACATAAAACTCCAGAAAATGCAAGTTAATATAAAGGGACAGCACATCACTGGTTTTCTATATATAGGGTAGGGCAAGAAGGGGAGCAGGAAAGGATTGCAATGAGGAATCTGGAGAGATGAGAGAATTTTTCATTATCAATTATGGTGATCATTTCATGGATATATTCAAATGTCACAAATGATCAGATTTTACATTTCAAATATGTGAAGCTTATGGTATTTCAATTTTACCTCAATAAACCTGCGTAAAATACGAAAAGACAAAAACACATGCCTCTGGATGGAGGGTTGGGTGGAAATACAGGCAAAAAACTCATTAAAATAAACTGCCTACCTGTTCCAAATATGATGTTTTAAAACCATTTTTGAGCCTCTGTTGCTGTCTTAACAAAGATATTATGCATTGTATGATCTATATTTTATTGCAACTTGTTTTAGCTAGTAATTACTTCCTAGAAAATTACCCTAAAATTTAGGTGCTGATTTATCTTCTCAGCTCAAAGACTGAGGCTGAAGTCATACCCCTTGGTGGTCCTGGAGCATCCTGAAAGATATCCAGCTATATTGAAGCTGCCATGTTGGAGAAATCAAAAGGAGATTCTCCTTAGAGATAGAGGTATGTGCCCAAAGAATCCCATCTGTTCTCGTATCAGTCATTTGAGTCCTCCTGGACCAGCAACACACATGAGTGCGAAAAGTCTTCTGATGAGTCTAGCCCCAGCCTTTGAATTGCCCCAAACAGTATCTAATGCAGCAGAGATAAGCTATGTCTGCCAATTCTGGTCTAGTTTAGAGATCCTTTAACAAACTAAGCCCTGTTTCTGTTCGAAGCCACCATATCTCATGGTTATGTGGTATATGACATCAAGCAACAGGAAGATATTTTGGTACGTGGAGGTAGAATGTCACCCACCATCACAAAGCCTAAAACATGTGGTTTGGGGACTGATGGTAGGTCGAAACTAGAAGGTCCTTAAGGGTACAGTGAATATGTAAAAGTCCTAAAAAACACCATTACTGGAATACTGAAGGTCCCTCAGAAGACCTAGGGATGGAGAAAGGGGCATTCATTGGATCAAGAGCCACAAACAAAGGGCCAGAGCATATGCCCATTGAATTCAAATCAGATAAATTAATAGGATTTAATGAGTAATGCAGATTTTATTTGACGTTCACAGCAGAGCCACTAACTACTTTAAACAGTGAAGTAACATGGTATAATTTATAGTCCAGAAGGATTACTCTGGCTTTCATAGAGAGAATAGATGTCTTTGATCCTAAAGGACATAGATCAGTTAGGAGACTATTGTGTTAGTCCACGTGAGCTTTGGTGGAGCCTTTGACTAAGGTGGTATTCACAGAAATACAGAGTGAATGGACCCAGGAATTATTTGTGGGTCAAGACAGCAGCCAGAGCTTGGTGGTAAACAGACATGTGGCAGAGAAAAGTTCCCATTTTTATCCAAGTGAATCTTAAGAAGGTTAAATGAAATAATTGGTGTGTAAGTGCCTTATAAATATAAAGCTTCTTTTAAATTATCAGGCCATTTCATGCCCTGATGTATCAAGAACTCAAAGCAGTTTTGCCTGACTGTGTTCCAACTTTGTCTTCTCTAGCACAATTGCATCTCGTTCAATAGCCTTAATGCATACATGAATACCATATAATGCTTTGCCCGCTTTATGGATGAACACCGACTATATCTAAATGGTATCTATACTTCCTTTGAATCCTGCAGACGGGTATTTGATCATTTCATTTTCCTACAGAAGATGAAACATTATGATTTTCAATAATCCATAAAGACAGACATTTGTTGCCTTTGTGAAACTGTACCCTCTGATGATTATTCCTCACATTAATCATAGTAAGAGCAACGCGTAAGGTAATCTCTTTCTTCCTGCAGATAATACATGCCTGCTGTTGACAGAAAAAGTGTGGAAAGGTGAAAGGCAGGGTGATCTCTATGTGTTTATGAGACAAACAACTGTCATCCTCTCCTAAGACTGCTGTGATCGTGTGAGGCCAAAGTTGCCCCTTTACATAACGATGACAATAAAACTAATTTTTCTAACTGATGATTCAAAAGATTTCACTGGGGATATCTACCCTATAATTTGTGTGCAGAAATCTAACTTTATTAAATGCCCTGAAATTCACAGTTCATATTGTTAAACACTGAAGAAATTTGCATCTGAAATTGTTTGTATGGCTTCTGTCATCCTTAAAATCATTGGTGATGCATTGGCCCACTAAAGTCTGAGATAACCTAGTTGTTTCCTAATCATAAATCACCAAGACCTTAACCAAATGTGAACTCTCGAATGCGAGAATGCGAGTTTAATCTGGGGTGTAAAAGGTATGAAATACATTTGAGGAAGAAAAATGCGTGTTTTCACATTACATTCTTGGGGATGTATTTTAATGGTTATATAGCGATGAATTCCACTTGGTATTTCTTGTAAGCAAAAGGAGAAGGGGGTTGACATTTATTTAATGCTCATTTTGACATTGTACTTTATAAAGAGTTCCAGCAGATTACCTCATTTAATTCTGATGAAAGCCAAGCAAGTTAGGTATCACTATAAAGATTTTATCAGATCTTTAAAAATGAGACTCAGATGGGGGAAATGTGATTCACATAGGTCATGACAATTTCTGAAGATCTTATAAATGTTGCCATTATTAAAGGTAGATAATGTCTGATTCCTAACTCATGTTTTCTCTATTATGCCAAATTAGATGAAGCGTAAAGATTTCAGTGAGTTTTGGGGCGCCTGGGTGGCTCAGTGGGATAAGCCACTGCCTTCGGCTCAGGTCATGATCCCAGGGTCCTGGGATCGAGTCCCGCATTGGGCTCTCTGCTCAGCAGGGAGCCTGCTTCCTCCTCTCTCTGCCTGCCTCTCTGCCTACTTGTGATCTCTCTCTCTGTCAAATAAATAAAATCTTTAAAAAAAAAAAGATTTCAGTGAGTTTTTAAGTGATTTTTAAAAGAAGTTTTTAATAGTTTGGGGACATCTGGGTGGCTTCATTGGTTAAGCATCAGACTCCTGATTTCAGCTCAGGTTATGATCTCAAGGTCGTGAGATCAAGCTCCTTGCATCAGGCTCCGCGCTAGATGTGGAGCCTGGCTTAAGATTCTCTCTTTCTCTCTCCCTCTGCCCAACCGCACTGCATGCTCTGTTTCTCTTTAAAAAAAAAAAAAAAAGAAGAAGAAGAAAAGAAAAGAAATTTTAACAGTTTCATTAAAAAAATATTGTTTTATTCATAGCACCACACATGTCCCAGAAAGTTTCTAAATCCATGACCACATATGTGAAATCTCCCCTTCTAGAATACTTTCCCTTTCTAGAAACCTCTTACTCATTTAAGACAACACATCTATAGTCAAAGAGAAATGTTAATTTCTAAATATTAATGTAAGTAGTAAGAAGTTCAGATGCATTAGTCCTTCAATGATAGCGCCCATTTTGTACCTTAGAAATAGGGATATTTTAGGTGTTTCCTAAAATATTCTGAGGTCAAACATGTGCTCTACACAAATACAAGAATGCATTTTGATGACCATATATGAAAGGAAGGATAGTTGGATGTATGAATCAATGAATTAATGAAGTTCTTCTATACAATGAGTTATAAAAATTGGTTCTGACCACTATAGATATCAGACATATTATACAAGAGATACCGCTTCTTCCTTTAAAAGTGGAATAATAATAAAGGTCAAGATAGATTAAATACTATTTAACACACACAGTACTACTTATAACAAGGGGATAGCCATATTTCTTTTCTGGTATACAAAATATTAAAGCCAGATCTTTCCTAAATTGGAAATTCTTTTGGAAATGTGAATAGTTAAATACTTGTATCACTTTGGAGGAAAAATGAGTTTCAAGGGAG
This sequence comes from Mustela nigripes, assembly GCF_022355385.1. NCBI lineage: Eukaryota > Metazoa > Chordata > Mammalia > Carnivora > Mustelidae > Mustela > Mustela nigripes. The sequence goes on from NC_081573.1 coordinate 36,634,338, forward strand.
ACTGAGAGGAATTTAATAGCAACGGCTAATCTTTCATTCACCAAGTTAACTAATACTGATCACTCCATATTATAGGTGCCTTATTGGGTGTTTCAATACATGAACTCTGATCCTTAAATAAGGTAACAAACTTAAATCATATTTTGTCATATATTTGGATAAAAAAAGAATTTTGACAAATTACATGTCTTGCTTGTGGCTGTAAAACTTATTTTTCTAAAGTTTTGTTTTTGTTTTTTTTTTTTTTTTTAAATTTGAGAGACAGAGAGAATGAAGGAGAGAGCATGCACATGGGGAGAGGGACAGAGGGAAAGGAAAAGAGGGAGAATCCCAAGCAGACTCCCCCCTGAGCATGGAGCCTGATGTGGGGCTTATCCCACAACCCTGAGATAATAACCTGAGCCAAAACTACGAGTCAAATGCTTAACCGACTGAGCCATCCAGGCACCCTTATGGCTACGTGACTTGTAAGAGATAGAAGTCCATGCAGATATAATAACAAAAACAGTAAAGATGGGTACAAACAGAGGCCAATGCAAGAAAGGGAGAAAGAGAAGATTATAGCTGTGTTCAGTTTCAGGAAGTACTTCAGAGTAGACAAACAGTATCCATAGTGTGAACCTGAAGAGGTAGCAAGGAATCCCCCAGGCAAACAAGAATGAGAAGGAATTCAGCAGTACTTGTGGGATAGAGAGGTCACATGAGAGATAGCTTTAGGAGGCAAATTAGATATGAATTTATGATCTCTCTTATGTGTGGTTGAGAAAAAGGAAGGATAAATTTAGGATGCACTATGGGTGGTAGTGGAGCCTCACTATCAGAAAGACATATACAAGTCAAACAATAAAATGTCCTAGCATCTGGTTAATGTTTACAAGTGCACATCCATCTTTTAGTTTTAAAATATGTAAGATATTTCAAATCATATCATCAATGGTAGTCGATCTCTGACTCCACAGAAAAGACAAAAGAAATTTGAAATCTTTCTAGCTCTACTCAAGTCTTTTTTTCTGGAACTTAAACATTGTAGGCCTTTGAATTTTGTTTCTCTAAGTTGATTTTTATGTTCCAACTTTATGAATTGATAATCTGAATTATGCACACATGAGAGATCCCTTCCCCCCCTTCTGTGATTGTTCTGGATTGTGATATCAACTTGTAATTCACTGGCTATCTTTATCTTTTTTCCATGATTTAGCCCATCCAACCTTTTAAAACACCCCCACCTTTTACTAATTCCTAAAAACATATTTAAGTCCAGATACTAAATAAATATTTATCATGCGCTCAGCATCAGGGAAATACAGATTAAAACGGCAATGAGATACCACCTCATACTGATCAGAATAGCTAAAATTAACAACTCAGGAAACAACTGATGTTGGTGAGGATACAGAGAAAGGGGAACCATCTTACACTCTTGGTGGGAATGCAAACTGGTAGAACCACTCTGGAAGACAGTACACAGTTCCTCAAAAAGTTAAAAATAGAACTACGCTAAGATCCAGCAACTGCAGTAGTAGTAGGTATTTATCCAAAGATACAGACATAGTGATTCAAAGGGACACAGGCACCCCGATGTTTTTAACAGCAATGGCCACAATCACCAAACTATGGAAAGGGCCCAGACATCCATCAACAGATGACTGGTTGAAGAAGATACGACGTATTGACACAACGAATATTATTCAGCCATCAAAAAGAATGAAGTCTGCCATTTGCAATGACATAGATAGAACTAGAGGGTATTATGCTCAATGAAATAAGTCAGTCAGAGAAAGAAAATTACTATATGAATTCACTCATATTTAGACTCTAAGAAACAAAACAGATGAACTTAGAGAAAAGGAAGGAAAAATAAAGTAAAATATGATAAAAAAAAAAAAAAAGAGAGAGAGGCAAACCATATGAGACTTAACTATAGAAAACAAACTGAGGGATGCCAAAGGGGAGATGGATGGGCAGAAGGAGTAACTGGGTGATGGGCATTAAGGAGAGCACGTGATGGAATGAGCATTGGGTGTTATATGCAACTGACGAACCACTAAATTCTACCACTGAAACTCATAATACAGCATATATTAACTAACTATGAATTTAAATAAAAATTTAAAAAACATTGGAACACCGAACAGACACTTTGATTACCTTTGAAGAATGTAATAAAGAAAGAAGGAATGGGGAAAAGGTTCTGACCTATAAAATCCCATGAAGCAGCTACCAGCAGGAGTTTATAGCAGGATATTTAGCAGAAACTCTTCAACTTTTCCTGTGTTTTTTTTTAATTTTTTATTTTTTATAAACATATATTTTTATCCCCAGGGGTACAGGTCTGTGAATCACCAGGTTTACACACTTCACAGCACTCACCCAAGCACA